>NW_006424964.1:0-1302 GCF_000296735.1 Chrysochloris asiatica | reverse complement strand
TGTATTGCCATTTGATATCTCTCCAGCTTCTCTCCTATTTTCGCTGAGCTAACCAGGAGCCTCATGCTGGCACTGCAGGTTGAGGTAGTTTCCAAGTTGTCCTTCCTGGAGCTTATCCAAAAGGAGATGGTCCTGGAGCTGGAGCGTCTGAGGGAGCTGCTGTGGGTGACATGGGTGGGCAAGGTTGTGTCTGCTTCTTCCTCCTTGCTGGGGATTTTCACCTGGGTGTGAAGGCTGGGAGGCAGGAGCCCAGAGTCAAAGAGTCCGACTCCCCTTGCTCTCTTGGTTCTGCAGAAGGAGAGGGGGCGGGGCGCTCTTCAATCTTTTCTCCATTTTTCATGATGTCATTTATTGGTCCAGTGAGGATTTTTGTGTCCTTTACGTTAAGGTACAATCCATACCGAAAGCTGCAGTCTTTCACCATCATCAACAAGTATTTTAAGTCCTCTTCACTTTCAGCAAGCAAGGATGTATCATCTACATATCACAGGTTTTTAATGAATCTTGCTTCAATCATGATGCCACATTCTTCTTCATTCCTATAATCCAGTTTCTCATATTATTTGCTGAGCATACAGGTTAAATAAATATGGAGAAAGAATGCAATCCTGGTACGCACCTTTCCTGGTCTTTAAACCATTCAGTGTCCTCTTGTTGTGTTCTAACGACTATCTCTTGGTCTATGTACAGGTTCCTCATAAGCACAATTAAGTGTTCTAGAATACCCATTCTTTCCAATGTTATCCATTCTTTGTCATGACCTACACAGTCAAAAGACTTTCATAGTTAATAAAGTATAAGTAAGCATCTTTCTTGTATTCTCTGCTTTCAGCCAAGATTCATCTAATGTCAGTAATGATATCCCTAGTTCCACTTTGGTAGTCATCGTTACTAGTTCCTGGATATGAAATGATATATATTGGCATATATAAATACATGTAAAAATATTAGAACAATGCCAGAGTACTGTTTTTATATTGGGTAAGTAAACCTGGGACACTGTCTTCTTACATTTTTACAATGACGAATTCGACTGGATTTTTTTATTATTGTTACTTTTATGTTTTCAAATTTTAAATACAATTGTATTCCCAAAGAAAGTTTCTCACTTGATTATTTTGGAAGTGATTTCCCACATCTTCTGAATCACTTTATTAGTCATCTTTATTACTTCCTGGATACTAAATTATAAATATTATTTCATATTGTTCTCTGCAGTTCCTTGTGTGGATGCTCTGTCCATGGCTGAGGGTAGAAAATAATAGAGGGCTGCTATGAGTCACTGTAAGGGGCTCTGGTAGC
>NW_006424963.1:0-1241 GCF_000296735.1 Chrysochloris asiatica | reverse complement strand
AACTCAAATGCATCAGTTCTTCTATGGTCTTCTTTATTCACCATCCATCTTTCGCATGCATATGAGGTTATTGAAAATACCATGGCTTGGATAAGGCACACCTTAATCCTCAAGCTGACATCTTTGCTCTTCAACACTTTAAAATGGTCTTGTGCAGCAAATTTGCCTAATGCAATATGTCGTTTGATTTCTTGACTGATGCTTCCATGAGTGTTGATAGTTGATCCAAGAAGAATCAAGTCCTTGACATCTTCAATCTTTTCTCTGTAGATAAGAATGTTGTTTATTGGTCCAATGGTGAGGATTTTTGTTTTCTTTAAATTGAGAAGTAATCCATACTGAAGGCTGTGCTCTTTGATCTTCATCAGTAAAGTTTTAAGTTCTCTTCACTTTCAGCAAGCAAGGTTGTATCATCTGCATATCGTAGGTTGTTAATGAGTCTTCCTCCAATCCTGACACCACGTTTTTCTTCATATAACTCAGCTTCTCAGATTATTTGCTCAGCATACAGGTTGAATAAGTATGGTGAAAGAATACAACCTTGTCGCACACCATTCTTAATTTTAAACCATTTGATGTCCTCATGTTCTGTTCAAACAACTGCTTCTTGTTCCAAGTACAGATTCCTCATGAGCACAATCAAGTGTTCTGGAATACTCATACTTCGCAATGTTGTCCATAGCGTGTCATGATCCACACAATCGAAAGCCTTTGCATAGTCAATAAAGCACAAGTAGACATCTTTCTGATATTCTCTGCTTTCAATCAAGATCCATCGGGCATCAGCAATGGTATCCCTCATTCCCCGGCCTCTTCTGAATACGGCTTGAACCTCTGGAAGTTCCCTGTCAATGTATGCTTGCAGCCATTTCAATATTACCTTTAGTAAAAATTTACTCGCATGGGATATCAAAGAGATTGTCGTTTCCGCACTCCGTTGGGTCACGTCTCTTTGGAATGGGCACAAATATGAATCTCTTCCAATCAGTCGGCCAGATAGTTGTCGTCCAAATTTCTTGGCAGAGATGAATGAGTGCCTCCAGTGCCGCCTCACTTTCTTGAAAGAATTCAAGTTGTATTCCATCAATTCCTGGTGCCTTGTTCTTTGCCGATTCCTTCAATGCACCTTGGGCTTCCTCCTTCAGTATCATTGGTTCTTGATCATATGCTACCTCTTGAAATAGTTGAACATCAACTGTTTCCTTTTGGTACAGTGACTTTGTGTATTCCTTCCATCTTCT
>NW_006424962.1:0-1195 GCF_000296735.1 Chrysochloris asiatica | reverse complement strand
TCTGGTATTCTCTGCTTTCAGGCAAGATCTATCAGATATTAGCAGTGATATCCCTCGTTCCACGTCCTCTTCTGAATCCAGCTTGAACCTCTGGAAGTTCTCTGTTAATGTATGGTTGCAGCTGTTTCTGTATTACCTTGAGTAAAACTTTACTTACATGGGTTATCAAAGAGATTGTCTGATGCTTTCCACATTCCTTTGGGTCACCTCTTTGAAATGGGCACAAATACATATGTCTTCCAATCAGTTGGCCAGATAACTGTCTTCCAAATTTCTTGGCATAGATGAGTGAATGCCTCCAGTGAATACCGCCTTACTTTCTTGAAAGATTTAAATTATTATTCCATCAATTCCTGGAGCCTTGTTCTTTTCTAATTCCTTCAAATATTCTAAGGATTTAGAGTTTATTTTTCAGGAGCTATTTGAAAGACAGATTTCTCTTTGGAATGAGTAGGGTGTGGACAACTCAGACCTGCTGGGTTATCTTTTACTGTAAGCTGACCATCTGGAAGGTCATAGAGTAAGTCAAGCTCTTTCCTTCTACTCGCCTTTGAACTGGTGCCTCCTCCTCATCCTTCAGGTCTTAATTTGAAGTCATCTCTTCTGATAGACCTTTTCTGACCACCTGACAAGAGTAATCTATCCCTTTGTTATTTTCCTAGAATGTTGCTGTTGTTGTTAAGTGCCGTCGAGTCGGTACTGACCCATATCGATCCTGAACAGGATTTCCAAGGCTGTAAATCTTTACGGGTGCAGAAAGCCTCATCTTTCTCCTGCGGAACAGCTGGTAGTTTTGAACTGCTGACCTTGCGGTTCACAGCCCTATTTGTAACCACTATGCTACCAGAGCTGCTTCCTAGTCAAATGTTTTGTCATTCATGATAGTATTTACCTTCTTATGTTTTTCTCCTCCACTAGGTTTGAAGATCCTCAAGTGCAAGGATCACGTTTTCCTTTTACCTAGCTCAGTATCTAAGATGTTACTGGTATGCAAAACACATTTTTTGAATGTTGTTGTTGTTAGGTAACATCGAGTTGGTACCGACTCATGGAGACCTTATGCACAGCAGTGCAAAACACTGCCTAATCCTGGGTCAACCTCACTACTGTTGCCACGCTTGAGCCCATTGATACTGTCACTTTGCCAATCCATCTCGCTGGGGGTCTTCCACTTTTTCTCTGCCCATCCACTTTA
>NW_006424961.1:0-1250 GCF_000296735.1 Chrysochloris asiatica | reverse complement strand
AGAGGAAAAAAAGAATCTGATACAATCTGATTAACTTGGCCTACACCTATGGATGCAGTTGCTCAAAAGAGGGAAAAAATCTGTACAGCAAAGATCATTCCCACCCCCTCCGTACACAGAGTAGACAGGAATGGGCAACTTGGACATTGGCTACCCAAAATGGAGGCAGGGGGGTGGCTACAAAGGCAAGAAGTGACTGGCTTACAAGCTTTCAAGAGGGAACCTAGATTCAGAGGGCCTGAAGGAAGGTAGAATCCACTGAATAGTATACAATCTGTTTAGGCAGTGCTGATGAAATGAAATGCGGACGGGTCTCTTGTGATACAATAGTGAATAATTGTTATTAGGACTGCTTGTGAGGGTTGGAAATGTAAAGGCAGATGTTTTATAGCAAGGAGCGGAGAAGAGCAGAGAATGGGACCCTACCCAGAGAAGCAGTGATGCCTGACATGAAGGCAGAGACGATGTGGAGAGATGGTGCAGATGGAGACTTTAGACAAAGAGAGCAAGAGGGGCTGTGTGCTAACGACCGGAGGGCAGGCTTGTAGTGTATACCCTTTGGTTAGTTGATGATGCATGGATGGTATTGTAACCATAGCAATGAAACAATATACAATAGGATGAATATAAAACTAATGTTCTCCCATGTAAACTATCACATAATTCACAATAAAACATTATAAAAAAAGAAAGGTGTGCATCAGTTTTGTATATTTTCACCATAGTTATTCAACCTGTATGCTGAGTAAGTAATCCAAGAAGATGGATTATATGAAGAAAAACATGGTATCAGGACTGAAGGAGGACTCATTAACAACCTGCTATATGCAGATGATACAACCTTGCTTGCTGAAAGTGAAGAAGACTTAAAATATTTACTGATGAAGATTAAGAGTACAGTCTTCGGTATGGATTGCATCTCAAAGTAAAGAAAACAAAAATCCTCACCACTGGACCAACAAACAACATTCTTATCAATGGAGAAAAGATTGAAGTTGTCAAGGACTTCATTCTTCTTGGAGCAACTATCAACACTCATGGAAGTAGTAGTCAAGAAATCAAAGGTATTGCATTAGTCAAATCTGCTGCACAAGACCTTTTTAAAGTATTGAAAAACAAAGACATCAGCTTGAGAACTAAGGTGCGCCTGACCCAAGTCTTGGTATTTTCAATAACCTCATATGCATGTGAAAGCTGGACAGTGAATAAGGAAGACCATAGAAGAAGTGATGCTTTTGAGTTATGGTGTT
>NW_006424960.1:0-1281 GCF_000296735.1 Chrysochloris asiatica | reverse complement strand
AGAGATGTCAGCTTGAGGACTAAGGTGCACCTGACCCAAGCCATGGTATTTTCAATAACCTCATATGCATGCAAAAGTCATACAGTGAATAAAGAAGATTGCAGAATTGATGCTTTTGAGTTGTGGTGTTAGAGGAGAATATGGAAAGTACCATGGACAGCCAAAAGAACCAACAGATCTGTGTTGGAAGAAGTGCAGCCAGAGTGCTCCTTGGAGGCCAGGATGGCCAGACTTCATTTCTTATACTTTGAACATATTGTTAGGAGGGACCAGTTACTGGAGAGGAACATCATGTTTGGTAAAGTGGAGGGACAGAGAAAAAAAGGAAGACCCCCCAGTGAGATGGATTAGCAAAGTGGCAGCATCAGTGGGCTCAAGCGTGGCAACAATTGTTAGCCCAGGACTGGGCAGTGTTTCATTCTGTTGTGTATAGGGTCGCTATGAGTCAGTACTGACTTGATGGAGCCTAACAACAACAACAACAAAATATAGAGAGAGACAGAGTGCTGGTGTGGCACTGTGGGTTAATGTATTGGACTTCAAGGTTAGTTCGAACTATAAGGTCAGCAGTTTAAGTTCACCAGCTTCTCCTGGGAAACCCTATATAGGGTCACTATGAGTCAGAACCAACTTGACCAACAGCACTTAACAATAACAACAACAACACACACACACACTCTCTCACACACACACATATATATTTTCATGGTATGATGTTGTAGGATAAGTATTGGACTGATAACAACAAAGTTGGCACTTCAAACCCACCAGCTACTCCTTGGAAACTGTATAGAGTTGTTATGAGTCAGACTCACTCAGTGGTACTTAACAACAACAAACATTTATATATGGAGCCCTGGTATGCCACTATAGGATAAGTGATGGACTGCTTGGTTATGTGTCGTTATGTGCCGTTGAGTCAGTTCTGACTCATAGTGAAACTAAGTAGTGCTTCTGAGGCTGTAAATCTTTATGGGAGCAGAAAGCCTCATCTTTCTCCCATGGAACAGCTGGTAGTTTCGAACTGCTGACCTTGAGGGTAGCAGCTCAGCTCTTAACCACTACACTACAAGAGTGTGCGCTTGCTCGCTTGGGCTCTCTCTCTCCATATATATGTGTGTGTGTGGTGTGTGTATGTATGTATATACATACATACACACACTACATACATACATGGAGTCCTGGTGTGATGCTGTGGGTTAATGCGCCAGACTGCAAAGCCGTTTGAACTGCAAGGTTGAAGGTTCAAGCTCACTAGTCACTTCTTGGAACCCTATACAG
>NW_006424959.1:0-1302 GCF_000296735.1 Chrysochloris asiatica | reverse complement strand
GCCGTCGAGTCGGTTCCAACCCATAGCGACCCTGAACAGGGTTTCCGAGGCTGTAAATCTTTACGGGAGCAGAAAGCCTCATCTTTCTCCCACAGAGCAGCTGGTAGTTTCAAACTGCTGACCTTGCAGTTCACAGCCCAATTCGTAACCACTATGCTACTAGAGCTCCTTAATTACAACCCAAAGTTTCAACCATCGAAAATCCTATGGGGGCAGTTCTGCCCTGCACTCATGGGGTTTGCATAACTTGGAGCTGACTCAGGAACAATGGGTTTGGGGTTTTGGTTTATGGAAGGACCCAAAGCCCAGAGTGGACAGTTCTCCCTGCCCCCGCCACAGCCAGAGTGATTTGCAAAAAAAGCAAAAAGCAAATGTGAACGTTTTTCTGCCAGCTCAACATCTTCCAGGGATTCCGTATGAACCCAACTGATTGCCACTGAGTCAATTCCAACTCACGGCGACCCTATAGGACATAATAGAACTGCCCCATAGGGCTTCCAAGGCTGGCGCCTTTATGGGAGCAGACTGTGACATCTTCCTCTTGAGGAGTGGATGGTGGGATTGGATTGTTAACCTTTCTGTTGGCAACTAAGTGCTTAACCAAGGTACCACAAAGACTTTGGGCACATGGCATGGCCACACAATGTCATTATTGGATGAAAAGGCAAACAATTCTGTGATCCCTTCCAACTGGGACACTAGGGAGGACCTGGGCTTGCACCCCAGGCCTGTCCCTGCTCTAGGAGGAAATGGATGAAATTTGCAGCTGATCATGGGGCAGGGTGGGGGTGGGGGGACGGTTGGTTCTCTCAGTGGCCTTCATTGCCTGTCTGGACCTGAAGCTTCAGCCCCTAAATCTTGTTTGCTCTCTATGGATTGTAGCTGGGCTTTAGGATCTTTCTCCTGTTCCTTTCAGATCAGAAAAAGGCGCACTGGAGTATGAACGCACCTGAGGTTCTGGAATTTAGTGGAAAATGGCAGTGCAGAGGTACCTGACCTTGTCTAACTTCATGAGCGGAGAGAACCCCATCAGCCCAAGGCTGATTCCTATGAGGTAGAGATCAGACATGCCTCCACTTTCCTCTCTTTATCCAGTTCTGATACCAGTCATCCCTCCCATTGCCCTCTCCACTTTTCCTCTGGTTTCAACAATTTGCTACAATGGCCACACAGAACTCATAGACAATACTCACAGCTATAGGGTTTATTAAAGGAGCTCTGGTAGTGTAGTGGTTACGAATCGGGCTGCGAACCTTAAGGTCAGCAGTTCGAAACTACCAGCCGCTCCGCGGGAGAAAGATG
>NW_006424958.1:0-1302 GCF_000296735.1 Chrysochloris asiatica | reverse complement strand
GAGGAATGGTGTTGCATTCATTGTCAAAAAGAACATATCCAGATCATTCATGAAGTACAACATTGTCTGTGATAGGATAATATTCATGCACCTACAGGGAAGACTAATTAATACCACTATTATTTAAATTTACACACCAATCACTAAAACCAGTGAGGATGAAAGAGAAGAATTCTACCAACTTCTTCAATCTGAAATTGATCAAACATGCAATCAAGATGTATTGATCATTAATGGTGATTGGAATGCAAAGGTTGAAAACAAAGAGGAAGGATCAGTAGTTGGAAAATATGGCTTTGGTGATAGACATGATGCTGGAGATAGCATGATAGAATTCTGCAAATTAAATGATTTGTTCATTTCAAATACCTTCTTTAGACAGCAAAAGAGATGACTATACACATTCCATCACCAGATGGAATACATAGAAATAAAATTGACTACATCTGTGGAAAGACAGGATGGAAAAGCTCCATATCATCAGTCAAAGCAAAGCCAGGGGCAGACTGTAGAACAGACCATCAATTACTCTTATGCAAGTTCAAACTGAAGCTGAAAAAAATGAAAACAAGTCCACAAGAGCCAAAATATGACCTTGAATATATCCCACCTGAATTTAGAGAACATCTGAAGAACAGATTTGATGCATTAAACACTAAAGACCAGAAGAGTTGTGGGATGACATCAAGTACATCATACATGAAGAAATCAAAAAGTCATTAAGAAGACAAGAAAGAAGGAAAGGGTCAAAACGGATGTTAGAAGAGACATTGAAACTTGCTCTCCAGCATAGAGATGCTAAAGCAAACGGAAGAAATGAGGAGGTCCAAGAGCTGAACAAAAAATTTCAAAGGTCATCTCAAGAAGATAAAGCCAAAAGGGAAGAACATGCTCAGCATTTCTCAAGTTGGGGGAACTGAAGAAAAATTTAAGCCTAAACTTGTGTTATTGAAAGATTCTCTGGGGAAATTATTGAATGATGCAGAAAATATCAAAAGAAGATGGAAGGAATACACAGAGACACTGTACCAAAAGGAAATGGTTGATGTCCAACTGTTTCAAGAGGTAGCATATGATCAAGAGCCAATGATACTGAAGGAGGAAGTCCAAGGTACGTTGAAGGTATTGGCAAAGAACAAAACACCAGGAATTGATGGAAAAAAAAACTAAAATCTTTCAAGAAAGTAAGGCGGCACTGAAGGCACTCACTCATCTATGTCAAGAAATTTGGAAGACAACTATCTGGCTGACTGATTGGAAGAGATCCATATTTGTGCCAATTCCAAAGTGAGGTGACCCAAC
>NW_006424957.1:0-1302 GCF_000296735.1 Chrysochloris asiatica | reverse complement strand
TAGCAACCATGTATGGGATTTCCAAGGCTGTACCTTTACAGGAGCAGAAAGCATCATCTTTCTCCCACAGAGCAACTGGTAGATTCCAACTGCTGACCTTGTGATTAATGGCTCAGCTTGTGATCCACCGTGCTACCAGAGCTCCATATTTGATAGAACTTTCTGGTTGTTCTGTCTCTTTTTGAAAGTGGTGTATTAAAATCTCTCACTGTTATTGTTACCTATTTTTTTCTTAAATTCTATTACAGTTGGATTTACATATTCTGAGCCTCTTACATTGGGACACAGAAGTGTTTTATGGTTATGTCCTCTTGTTCAGTTGATGTAGAGTGATGCCATTTAATCATGTGATAATGTCCAAAATTTATTTTATCAGAGATTAATATTGCCACTCCTGCTCTTTTTTAATTGCAGTTAGCTTGATATATTTTTCCATCCTTTAGTTTTTAATCTGTTTCTTTGTGTGTAAAGTGTATCTCTTGTAGACAGCATATTTAAGAATCTTGTTTTCTTATCCATTCTGCTACTCTCTAGCTCTTGACTGATGTGTTTAATCCATTGATGTTCAGTGAAATAATCAGTATGAAGTGATTGCCATCATTTTGCTGTTTTTATTTTTGTGTGGTGCTACTGGAGTCCTGGTGTGGCGCTGTGGGTTAATGCGCCAGACTGCAAAGGCGTTTGAACTGCAAGGTCGGCAGTTCAAGTTCACCAGCTGATCCTTGGAAACCCTATACTGGGTCGTTATTGGTCGGAATCAACTCAACAGCACTTAACAACAACAACTGGTTTCTTTGAAAAGCTCTAATAGCATAGCGGTTACTCGTTAAACTGCTAATTTAAGGCCAGCAGTTCAAAACACCAGTCATTGCACAGGAAAAAAGATGAGGCTTTCTGCTCCCATAAAGATTTACAGCCTTGGAAACTCTATACAGAGTCGCTATGAGTCAACACATACTCCATGGCACACCACCACCACCACTGGATTCTTTGTTGTGTGATTTCCTGTGCAGAGTTCATTTTTTTCTGTGCTTTTTCTTGTCAATTTCTTCATAGTTTAAATGCATCCAAAATCTTCATAGATTTTCCTTATCTTGATTTGATATGTAGGTGTATTAAGTTTCCTGGAGATTATCCTGTAGTATATTAATTTATTCCCCATTTTAAAAAAAGTCTGTTTTATCATGAAATCTACCTAACTTCTTCACCACCTGGAACTCTGTTACAATATTTTTTCCTACCTTCACTTTGCAGTTTTCCTGATCATACTTTGACATCTCAGATTCCCTATTTTCAGTCTTA
>NW_006424956.1:0-1240 GCF_000296735.1 Chrysochloris asiatica | reverse complement strand
ACTCGACGGCACTTAACAACAACATACATCTTTTTGTTATTCTCTGCTTACATTCAAGGTCCACTTGATATTAGCTTTGAAACTAAGAATAGATTAGGAAGAAGGAATAGACAATCTACTTCTGAGGGATAAACCCCTGAAAACCTTATGAATACCAGCAAAACATTGTCTGGCATAGTGCCTGAAGAACAGCCCTTCTGGTTGGAAAGCACTCAAATGACAACAGAGAAGAACGCCTCCTCAAATAGTGTTGGCTTTAATGATATGGAAGGAGCAAAACCTTCAGGAGCTTCATTGGCTGATAGGGCACAAAACTCAAACTGAGAAGAAAAAGCTACATTCATTAATAATAGAATCTTGAGTATTTATTTGTTATTGTTAAATGCTGTCAAGTCAGTTCTGACTCTTAGCTGCCCTGTCTGTATATGGTTTCTGAGAACTAAATTGTGGGTTTGAACTACCAATCTTGTGGTTCACAGTCCAATGCTGATTCTACAGTGCCACACCAGGAGTCCAATCTTGAGTATATCCCACCTGAATTTAGAGACTATCTTAAGAACATATTTGACACATTGAGCAATAATGACTAAGGTCCAGAGCAGTTGTGGTATAACATCATGAACATTATATGTAAAGAAAGCAAATGGTCATTAAAAAGAGAGGAAGGAAAGAAAAGACCAAAGTGGGTATCAGAAGAGACTCTGAAAACTGGTCTTAAACATAGCGTAACTAAAGTGAGAAAGAAATGATGAAGCAAAAGAACTGAACAGAAAATTTCAAAGGACATCCAAGGAAGCTATTATAAAGAAATGTTCAAAGACCTGGAATTAGAAAACCAAAAGAAAATCCAGTCAGCATTTCCTAAGATAAAAGAGCTGGAAAAAAAACCTTAAGCCTCTACTTGCAATGTTAATTGATTCTGTGGGCAAAATATTGAACAATGCAGGGGACATCCAGATAACAACAACAAAAAAGACTGACATCCAAAAGTTTAAGGAGGTAGTATATGATCAAGAACCAATAAATAGTACTAAAAGAATAAGTCCAAGCTACACGGAAGGTATTAGCTAGAATTAAGACTTACGGAATTGAGAGACTACCAATTAAAATGTTTCAACAAACTGATGCAGTGCTAAAAGCTTTCACTAGTCTTTGTCAAGATATCTGGGTAATTGACTTGAAGAGGTCCATATACATGTCCATTCCAAAGAAAGTTTACCCTACAGCATGCAAAAATGAT
>NW_006424955.1:0-1302 GCF_000296735.1 Chrysochloris asiatica | reverse complement strand
TGTAGGATGTACATTGAGCTAATATCATACAAGAAAATAAAGAAAGCAAAATAGACAAAGTGAGATGGGAACAGGGAGATGTGAAGTCATATGAAGTTAAAAGACACAAGGACCTTCCACAAGATCCAAAGAAAGCAAGCCTTCTGCTAGAGCCAGCACCCTGATTTGGACATTTACTCTCCTAACTGAGAATAGAAATGATGCTGGAGATTGCATGATAGAATTCTTCAAAATCAATGATTTGTTAATTTCAAATACATTCTTTAGACAGCATAAGAGATGAATATACACATTGATCTCGTCAGATGGAATACATAGAAATCAAACTGACTACATCTGTGGAAAGAGATGATGGAAAAGCTCCATATCATCAGTGAAAACAAGGCCGGGGCAGACAGTGGAACAGACCATCAAGTACTCATATGCAAATTCAAACTGAAGCTGAAGAAAATGAAAACAAGTCCATGAGATCCTAAATATGACCTTGAATATATCTCACCTGAATTTAGGGATGTCTGAAGAATAGATTTGATAAATTAAACACTAAAGACCGAAGAAGAAGTGCAGTGTTTTGGAAGAAGTGCAGCCAGAGTGCTCCTTAGAGGCCAAGATGGCTATACTTCATCTCTCATACTTAGGACATATTGTCAGGAGGGAACAGTCGCTGGAGAAGGATGTCATGCTGTGTAAGATGGGGGGTCAGAGAAAAAGAGGAAGACCCCCAACGAGATGGATCAGCCCGGTGGCATCACTGATGGTGTCAAGTGTGGCAGTGGTAGTGAGGTTGGCCCAGGATCAGACATTGTTTCATTCTGCTGTGCACGGGGTCGCTATGAGTTGGTTCCAACTTGATGGCACCTGACAACAACAACAACAAAGACCGAAGACCAGAAGTGTTGTGGATGACATTAAGAACATCATGCATGAAGAAAGCAAAAAATCGTTAAGACAAGAAAGAAGGAAAAGGTCAAAATGGATGTCAGAAGAGACACTGAAACTTGCTCTCCATCATAGAGATGCTAAAGCAAATGGAAGTAATGAGGAGTTCCAAGAGCTGAACAGAAAATTTCAAGGAACAACTAGAGAAATTAAAGCCAAATATTACAACAAAATGTGCAAAGATCTGGAGTCAGAAAACCAAAAAGAAGAACACGCTTAGCATTTCTCAAGCTGGGGGAACTGAAGAAAAAAATCAACCTTCAACTTTCTTTATTGAAGGATTCGCTGGGAAAATTATTGAATGATGCAGAAAGCATCAAGAGACAATGGAAGGAATACACAGAGTCACTGTACCAAAAGGAA
>NW_006424954.1:0-1302 GCF_000296735.1 Chrysochloris asiatica | reverse complement strand
TGTCCAGCTGATATGAAGTGAGGGGAGAGGCACAAGAACACCCATACTTGCAGATAGTACCCACTTGACCTGGTTTTGATGGCTAGATGATCAGAACTCTACTAGAAGAAGAAAGAAGAGGGGGAATAAAAATAAGTAACTTGCTACAATTTGATAAACTTTACCTATCCTGGTGTGGCGCTGTGGGTTAAGCGCCAGACTGCAAACCCATTTGAACTGCAAGGTCGGCGGTTCAAGCTCACCAGCTGCTCCTAGGAAACCCTGTATAGGGTTGCTATGATTCAGAACTGACTTGATGGCACTCAACAACAACAACCTATACTTATGGACGTAGTAGCTCAAAAAACGGAACAAATCATTACAGCAAGGATCACTCCCACCCCCTCGGTACACAGGGTTGTATAAAGGAAGAAGTGACTGGATTACAAGCTTTCAAGAGGGAGCCTAGTTCCAGACAGGGCAGGGGAAGGTAGAATCACCACTGAATGATTTCTAATCCCTTGGGATCGGGCTGGCAAAAGGAAATGGGGATAAGACTCTTGTACAATAATGAATAATTGCCATCAGGTCTGACTGAGGCTAGGAAATATAGAGGTAGATTTTTTTTTTGTTGTTGTTGGTTTAAATGTCAACTTCTCTTTTTAAAAATGTTTTATTGTGAATTATGTGATAGTTTACATGGGACAACACTAGTTTCACATTCATCCTACCGTATATCATTTCATTGCCATGCATCATCAATCAACCAAAGGGTATATCCTACAAGGCTGCCCTCCTCCCGCCCTTCCTCCCCCCCACCCCCATCGTCAGCAAACAGCCCCTCTCCCTCTCTGTGTCTAAAGTCCCCAGCTGATCGATCTCTCCACATCATAGTCTCTGCCTCCATCTCAGGGATCACTGCTTCTCTGGGAAGGGTCCTGCTCGCCGCTCTTCTCCCTTGATGGCCCCAGGTACCTCCACTACTAGACTGCAAACTTAACCACTCCCCTCCTTGCTACAAAACATCTACCTTCACATTGCCAACTCTCACAATCAGTCCTGATAACAAGTATTCACTATTGTATCACAAGAGACCTATACGCATTTCCTTTCATCAGTCCCACCTAGACAGATTGGCTACAACTAAGTGGAGAGTCTCCCTTCCTCCACGCCCTCTAGATCTAGGTTCCCTCTTGAAAGCTTGTAAGCTAATCACTTCTTGCCTTTGTAGCCCTCCCTCCCCCATTTTGGGTAGCCAATGTCCAAGTTGCCCATCCCTGTCTACTCTGTGTATGGAGGGGGTGGGAATGATCATTGCTATAA
>NW_006424953.1:0-1245 GCF_000296735.1 Chrysochloris asiatica | reverse complement strand
AGCGCCCCCTGCCCCATGCCCCCTTTCCTTCCTGTCTGGAGAGGGTGACAGCCCCACCCACCTAGTGTCTCCCCCCCCCCCCCAGCTTCTAGAGAGGGTTACAGCCCCGCCTGTGTCCCCTTCCTCTGGACACTTTGTCCCCCCCCCACCCCTGCAGTCTGGAACCTCTCTTTCCTGGGGACAATGAACTGGACCAAATCTCCAAGATCCATGATGTCATTGGCACTCCTGCTCAGAAGACACTCACCAAGTTCAAACAGTACGTGGGAGGTGCCCACCTGACCACCCCTGTACCCCGCACTCCTGGCTGCACTCTGGGAGTCTGTCCCCTGGCAGTGACATGGCAGCTCTCACCATGACACAGGGGCCAAGGGTGGGGGGCGCTGGGGGCATGCAACAACCACTTGCTGATCCTGCGATGCAGAGGGGCAGGCGGGGGGGCTGTTTCCGAGTGGTTAATTTTGAAACTTTGTTTCACTGGTCATGTGGGACCTTGGTAGTGTAGCTGCAGGTCTCCGTCCCCCCCACCCCCAACAGACACTGCCCTCTCAGTCAGGCCCCCTTGGGAGTGGCCACCTTGTGCTCTGAATAATGGCGTGATTGTATGTTGTCATTGGGCTTTTGATACAGGTCCAGAGCTATGAGTTTTGATTTTCCTTTTAAAAAGGGATCAGGGCTGTCTGCCCTGACAACCAGCCTGTCTTCACAATGCTACTCCCTCCTGTGTGCGATGGTGACCTATGACCCCGACGAGAGGATCACAGCCCACCAGGCTCTGCAGCATCCCTACTTCCAGGAGCAGAGGTAGACTCGCCCACCCGCCCGCCCGCTGGGGAAGGAGCGGGTAGACCCCAATGATGGCCGAGCCAAGAGGAGGGAGACAGAAGGGCCCTGGCCTGCAGCTGCCCCAACCCACAGGGCAGGACAGGCGGCTACAAGGGTCTTGCCTCCCCCTGTGTGCTCTACCTCACAGCGCCACCATGGGATCGCCACCATGGGATGGTGGGGAGGAGGGAGGCAGGCAGTGAGCGACTTGTAGGAGACTGGGGAGGGTGGAGGCCGAGGGTCTCAGGGAACCTTCCGCTTACACCACCACCCCCCCGGTGCATGTATCCGTGTTGGGGGGGTTCCCATAGACCACCGACTTCAGTGGACAGCCCTGTCCTCTCAGTCTCTGTCGCAGATTTGGGGTCACTTTGTAGGCTGGAATGGAAACAGAAGAACTGAAGTCTAATAATAGATCAA
>NW_006424952.1:0-1261 GCF_000296735.1 Chrysochloris asiatica | reverse complement strand
AAAACATATTGATAAAAAAAATAATAATAAAACTCTATTAAGTAAAAAAATGGGAGTCCTGTTTTGATTGTGTAAGGTAGAGAACTAGACCACAAGGTTAGTTTGAACCACAAGGTCAATGGTTCAAACTCACCAGCTGCTCCCTGGAAACCCTATATAGGGTCACTATGAGTCAGACCGATTCAATGGCACTTAACAACAACAGCGTGCTTGGTAAAGAATGGATCTTTGAAAAAGCCAAAGACATTCAAGAGGAGGCCATGTCACTGTGTCTGGAACAATGGATTTAAACGTAGAGGGGATTGTAAGGAGGTGTAGGCCCAGACAGTATTTGATTTTGTTGCACATAGGCTTGCTAAGAGTGAATTAACTTGTCAGCACATAGCAGCAACAATCAAAATGCAAGGTTATTGTTTCTCAACATATCCTCCATGTAGGTCTACACACTTCTGAAGGTGGCGTTTCTATCTCTCTAACCCTTCTCTATATTGTTCCATTTACACAGCATCAAAATGTCAATTTTGAAATCCACCAAGGCCCCAGATCATGTTCCTTTAATATGTTTATTGAGTTTGGGGAACAAAACCTAGTCTGAAGGGGCAAGGTCAAAACTGTAAGGTGGATGGAGTAAGGTTTCCTAACTAAATTCTCTAAGGACAGCCCTTGCTCCCTCTAGAAATGAGCAGGTGTATTGTCATGCTGAGAAATAATTACTCAACACAAATTTCCTGGCCTTTTTCTCAACAAGGTGGCTTTCAATTTTCTTAAAACTTCTTTATAATTAACCCCTCTTCTGTGTCCTTGAGAATATCAAGATTACCCCTATGGAATCCCAGAAACAGTAACCATAATTTTCTAAACTTGAATCTAACAGGTCCAGCAAATTCCCTCAAAGCCACTGTTTGGACTTGCCCTTTTTTTTGTTTGGTTTTGTTTTGTTTTAAGGTACCCAATGGAGTCCTGGTGTGGTGCTGTGGGCTAATACACGCTACTCCAAAGTAGTTTGAACTGAAACATCGGTGGTTCCAGCTCACCAGCTGCTCCTTGGAAACCCTATACAGGGTTGCTATGGGTCGGAATCAACTCCACGGCACTTAACAACAACAACATGGAGTCTAAAAGCTCTAGGCTGCTAACCTCAAGATCAGAAATTCGAGACTACCAGCTGTTCCATGGGAGAAAGATGAGGCTTTCTGCTCCTGTAAAGATTTACAGCCTTGGAAACCCTATGCAGGGTTGCTATGAGTCGGAACTGACTCCA
>NW_006424951.1:0-1304 GCF_000296735.1 Chrysochloris asiatica | reverse complement strand
GGCAGCCCATGGCACTTTCAATATTCTCTTCCAACACCATAACTCAAATGCATCAATTCTTCTATGGTCTTCCTTATTCATTGTCCAACTTTCACGTGCATATGAGGTTATTGAAAATACCATGGCGCACGTTAGTCCTCAAGCTTACATCTTTGCTCTTCAACACTTTAAAAAGGTTTTGTGCAACAGATTTGCCTAATGCAATATGTCATTTGATTTCCTGACTGCTGCTTCCATGAGTGTTGATGACTGATCTGATCAAAATGAAGTCTTTGACAACTTCAGTCTTTTCTCCATTGGTAAGAATGTTGTTTATTGGTCCAGTGGTGGGGATTTTTGTTTTCTTTTTATTAAGATGCAATCCATATTGAAGTAGTAGCCAATTGACTAAGGTGTTCCCTGAGACTATGATACTGAGCCTCCAAGCACAGGAACTGCAAAATAAAGGTTTTGACACTTCAATCTTTTCCTTATTTCTTATCATGATATTTATTTATAAATAACTTGAAAATTGTTGTTGTTGTTATGTGCTATTGAGTGGGTTTTGACTCATAGCAACCCTGTGTAGATTTTTAAGGCTGTAAATCTTTGCTGGAGCAGAAAGTCTTATCTTTCTTCCATGGAGAAACTGGTGAGCTTAAACTGCTGACCTTGTGGTTAACAGTCCAGTGTTTATCCTACAAAGCCACAGCACTCCCCATCTACTAGATAATAAACATTCAAATAAAATTTGAATGAAGGAAAATGCACTATACAATGGGGGTGGGGGTGATTAGTACAATAGCATGAAAGAAAGGAAGATATAGAGAGGTACAAAAGAGTTATAGACTACAAAGGAAAATGTTATTACATATGCAATCCTCCATTGTTGTTGTTGTTGTTAAATGCCATGGAGTTGATTCTGACCCATAACAATCCTGTATTGGGTTTCCAAGGATCAGCTGGTGAGTTTGAACCACCGAACTTGCAGTTCAAATGACTTTGTAGTCTGACGCATTAGCCCACAGCACCACACCAGGACTCCATGCAATCCTGCATTGTTGTTGTTGTTGTTATGTGCTGTGGAGTCGATTCTGACTCATAGCGACCGTGTACAGAGTTTCCGAGGCTGTAAATCTTTACAGGAGCAGAAAGCCTCATCTTTCTCCCGCAGAACAGCTTGTAGTTTCGAACTGCTGACCTTGCAGTTCGCAGCCTGATTCGTAACCACTACGCGCATTACCAGTAGTAAAAACCATTAATCTACAAGTGCATGCATAGGCAGACAGGCAAGATAAACAGGTATGGATAAGCAAACTCATGAT
>NW_006424950.1:0-1289 GCF_000296735.1 Chrysochloris asiatica | reverse complement strand
CTCCTCCTTGGTGAAGTGTCTGTTCATGTCCTGTGCCCATTTTTTAATTGGGTTATTTGTCTGTTTCTTGTAGAGGTGTTGTAGCTTCCTACATATTTTAGAAATTAGTCCTTTGTCTGATGTGTTGGTGCAAAAGAGTTTTTCCCATTCTGTGGGTTCTCTTTTCACTCTTTTGGTGAAGTCTTTTGATGCACTTAAGTTTTTAATTTTAGTATGTCCCAATCATCTGTTTTGTCTACTTTTGTTTGTGTACTTTTCAAAATGTTTGCTAGTCTGTGTATTCACTGTATTAGAGCCCTCACATTTGTCCTTGTTTTTTCATTGATGACTTTCATAATTTTGGGATTCACATTAGGTTTTTAATCCATGCTGAGTTGATTTTTGTATAGGGCATGAGGTAAAGGTCTTGTTTCAATCTTCTGCATATCGCTTTTCAGTTTTGCCAGCACCATCTGTTAAAGAGACTATCTCCTCCCCATGTAACATACCTAGGCACTTTGTCAAAAATCAGTTGGCTGTACGAGAATGGATTAATTTCTGGATTCTTGATTCTGTTCCATTGATCAATGTATCTTTCATTGTACCAATACCAGGGTGGTTTGACCACTGTAGCCATGTAGTAGATTTTGAAATCAGGGAGTGAGAGGCTTCCAACCTTGTTCTTCTTCTTGAGCAGTGCTTTGCTTATCCTGGATCTCTTTCATTTCCATATAAAGTTTGTAATTGTCTTTTCCATCTCTTTGAAGAATGACGCTGGAATCTGTATTGGCATTGCATTATATGTGTAAATTGCTTTGGGTAGTATTGACATTTTCATGATGTTGACACTTCCTATCCAGGAACATGGTATGTTCTTCCACTTTTGTAAGTCTCTTTTGGTTTTTGTAGTAGTGTTTTGCAATTCTCTTTGTATAGGTCCTTTGTTTCTCTGGTTACGTTTATTCCTAAATATTTCATCCTTTGGGCAGCTATTGTAAAGGGTATTGCTTTTTCAATGTCCTTTTCAGTACTGTCATTGTTACTATAGAGGAAGCCAACTGATTTTTTAAAATGTTGATCTTATACCCTGCCACTTTGCTGAATCTTCCAATGAGGTCTAATAGCTTTTTTACTGAGTTTTTGGAGTTTTCTATATATAGGATCATATTGTCTAAAAATAGAGAGAGTTTTATTTCCTCTTTGCCAATTTAGATGTCTTTAATTTCCCTATCTTGCCATATAGCTCTGGCTAAGACTTACAAAACAATATTGAAAAGGAGTGGTGACAAAGGGCATCCTTGTCTGGTTCC
>NW_006424949.1:0-1291 GCF_000296735.1 Chrysochloris asiatica | reverse complement strand
ATAGCGACCCTGTATAGGGTTTCCAAGGAGCAGCTGGTGAGCTTGAACCACTGACCTTGCAGTTCAAACAACTTTGTAGTTTGGTACATTAGCCCACAGCACCACACCAGTCATATTTCATTAGGGTTCAAAAGTTCTTTACGTTTTAGAGATATGAATACTTGGTCATACATGTTGCAAACTATTTTTCAGTTATTTGTTTTTAAGCCTTTTTCAATGAGAGGTCCCAGTGAAAATTAAACCCTAATGCACTAAGGCACTTATTGTATGTAAGGAATATTGAAAGTGCCATGGGCTACCAAAAGAACAAACAGATCTGTGTTGGAAAAAATGCAACCAGAGTGCTCCTTGGAGGCTAGGATGACCAAATTTCATCTCTAATACTTCAGACATATTGTCAGGAGGGACCAGTTGCTGGAGAAGGAGATCATGTTTGGTAAAGTGCAGGGTCTGAGAAAAAGAGGAAGACCCTCAGTGAGATGGATTGGCCAAGTGGCAGCATCAATGGGCTCAAGTGTGGCAACAACTGTGAGGATGGCTCAGGACTAGGCAGTGTTTTGTTCTATTGTGCATAGGGTTACTGTGAGTTGATACCAACTCAATGGCACCTAACAACAACCTAAGCTTCTAGAATGATACCACTTGTATTGAATGGTTAAATTAGAAACAATTTATTTTCTGTGGTTCAGATGAGAAACCTTAGGTGACACATTTTCTCCCTTTGCTTTTACAGACTTAACCCATGTTTTCTTCATTATCTGAATTAAGTTTTCTGCCTTGAGTTCTCTGAAATTTATTTTAATATGTGAAACAAATAGTCATGAAGTTTTCCCCAATCAGCCAACTAGTTTTTCCAATACAATTTATTTAGTAGTTTAATTTCATCATTTTAATTTTTAAAATAATTCTTCCTATACTAAGTTCTCATATATATATGGAGTCCTGGTGTGGTGCTGTGGGCTAATGTGCTGGTTTGCAAAGTCATTTTAACCCCAAGGTTCAAGCTCACTAGCTACTCCTTGGAAACTCTGTACAGTGTTACTATGGGTGGGAACTGACTTGATGGCACTTAACAACAACAACATATATATATGTGTGTGGCACAGTTGTAGACTCCCAATACTTTTCTATGGATGAGTGTGTCTATTCATGTACTGTATCATGTGTTTTAACTACTAAAATTTTAGGATTATCAGTACCTTTAAAATTTTATCCAAAAACAAAGTATATCTTGCCATTTTTTTCCACATTCTTTTTAAGTCTCTCAGGAAAAGTTTTCTTTAAAAAAAAA
>NW_006424948.1:0-1303 GCF_000296735.1 Chrysochloris asiatica | reverse complement strand
AGTTAATTTTATTTCTATGTATTCCTTCTGATGAGGTCCATGTGTATAGTCATCTCTTATGCTGTCTAAAGAAGGTATTTGAAATGAGCAAATCATTGGTTTTACAGAATTCTATAATGTGTTCTCCAGTATCATTTCTATCACCAAGGCCATATTTTCCCAACTACTGATCCTTCATCTTTGTTTTCAACCTTTGCATTCCATTCACCAGTAATGATCAATACATCTCGATTGCATGTTTCATCAATTTCAGATTGAATAAGTTGATAGAACTTTTCTACTTCATAGAGATGCTAAAGCCAATGGAAGAAATGAGGAGGTTCAAGAGCTGAACAGAAATTTTCAAAGATTTGCTTGAGAAGATAAAGCCAAATATTATTATAATAAAATGTGTAAAGATCTATAATCAGAAAATCAAAAAGCAAGAACACGCTCAGCATTTCTCAAGCTCCGGGAACTGAAGAAAAAAATTTAAGCCTTGACTTTAGTTATTGAAAGATTCACTGAGCAAATTATTGAATGATGCAGAAAGCATTAAGAGAAGATGGAAGGAACACACAGAGTTGCTCTACCAAAAGGAAATTGTTAATGTTCAACCATTTCAAGAGGTAGCATATGATCGGGAGCCAATGATATTGAAAGAGGAAGTCCAAGGTGCATTGAAGAAATTGGCAAACAAAAAGACACCAGGAATTGATGGAATAAAAATTGAAATCTTTCAAGAAAGTGAGGTGGCACAGGACGTACTCACTCACCTCTGCCAGGAAATTTGGGAGACAATTATCTGGCTGACTGATTAGAAGAGATCATATTTGTTCCCATTCCAAAGAGAGGTGACCCAACAGAATGTAGAAATCATTGGGCAATCTCTTTGATATCCCATGCGAGTAAACTTTTGCTAAAGGTAATACAGAAACAGTTGCAAGCATACATTGACAGAGAACTTCCAGAGGTTCAAGCCAGATTCAGAAGAGGCCATGAAACAAGGAATATCATTGCTGATGTCTGATGGATCTTGATTGAACGCAGTGAATATCAGAAAGATGTTTACCTTTGCTTTATTGACTACACAAGGCTTTTGGTTGTGTGGATCATGACAAGCTATGGACAACTTTGTGAAGTATGAATATTCTGGAACACTTAATTGTGCTCATGAGGAATCTGTATGTGGACCAAGAAGCAGTTATTCGAACAGAACATGGGAACACTGAATGTTTTAAAATTTAAAAAGTTGTGCAACAAGGTTGTATTCTTTCTCCATACTTATTCAACCTGTATGCTAAGCAAATAATCCGAGAAGCTA
>NW_006424947.1:0-1303 GCF_000296735.1 Chrysochloris asiatica | reverse complement strand
CTTTAGCAAGATTTTGCTTGCATGTCATAATAATGATAGTCTCATTTCCACATTCTGTTGGGTCACTTCTCTTTGGAATGGGCATAAATATGGATCCCTTCCAATCAGTTGGCCAGGTAGCTGTCTTTCAAATTTCTTGGCATAGATGAGTGAGTGCCTTCAGTGCCCCATCAAACTGTTGAAATATTTCCATTTGTATCCCATCAATTCCTGGTGTCTTGTTCTTTGCCAATGCCTTCAATGCACCTTGGACTTCTTCCTTAAGTATCATTGACCCTTAAACATGTGCTAGTTCTTGAAATGGTTGAACATCAACCTCATTTATTTTTGGTACAGTGACTATTTTTTCCTTTATCTTCTTCCTCTTCCTCTTCTTCTATCTCTTTTTATAAAGTTTTTATGTGAATTGAGTGAAAGTTTACATGGCAGAACATCAGTTTTGCACTCAACCAATTGTATTTTGTTTTACTGCAATGATTAGAATTCCCTCCCATATGCCATCGGTTAACAGTATTTTCCTCTATTTCTGCTTTGTTTGTTTTTTGTTTTTTTTTTGGTTTGTTTGTTTTCTTGGTGTAAACAAAAACACCAAAGAATATATAAATGTTTAAATAGCCATGGGGAACATTTTGCAAGCCAGTCTCCTACCTGCCAGCACACAGCCTTTCTCTCTCCATGAGTCTGGAGTCCTCAGCTGCTCTAGCTCTCCATGCCATCACTTCTGCCTCCATCTCTGGTGTCACTGCTTCTCTGGTTATGATCCCATGTTCCACGTGTGCTCTTCCTCTTGATGGTCCTTCGGTCTTCTGTTCCTGGAATGTAAGATTAACTATGGCCTCCTTTTAGTTACACAACTTCTACCTTTACAGTTGTGACAATCACAGTTAGTCATGATAACAGTTACTCACTATTGAGGCAGAGCAACCTATCCCCATCTCCTTTTACCATACCCATCTAGACAAGATGAAAAATATTCAGTGGGGATTTTATCTTCCTTCACCCCTCTCACTCTAAAACTAAACTCCTTCTTGATAACTTGTAAACCAGCCACTTTGTGCCTTTATAGCCCTCCCCTTCCTCCATTTTAGGTAACCAGTGTCTCAGCTGACCATCCCTAACCAACCTGTGCATGGAGGGGATAGGCTTGATCCTTGATGTGAGGAGGACTCCTTCCCTATCAGTTGGTATTTGGAGCTATTACATCTATTTGTTGTTGTTGTTAAGTGCTGTCGAGTTGGTTCTGACCCATAGTGGGTTTCCTAGGCTGTAAATCTTTACGGGAGTAGAAAGCTTCATCTTTCTC
>NW_006424946.1:0-1303 GCF_000296735.1 Chrysochloris asiatica | reverse complement strand
AATGTAAAGAAAACAAAAATCCTCACCACTGGACCAATAAACAACATTCTTATCAACAGTGAAAAGATTGAAGTTGTCAAGACTTTCGTTCTTCTTGGATCAACTATCAACACTCATGGAAGCAGCAGTCAAGAAATCAAATGATGTGTTGCATTAGGCCAAACTGCTGCACAAGACCTTTCTTAAAGTGTTGAAGAGCAAAGATGTCAGCTTGAGGACTAAGGTGCACCTGACCCAAACCCAACCCAAGGTTTTCAATAACCTCATATGCATGCAAAAGTTGGATACTGAATAAGGAATACTGTAGAAGAATCAATGCTTTTGAGTTATGGTGTTGGAGAAGAATATTGAAAGTGACATGGGCTGCCAAAAGAACCAATAGATCCGTTTTGGCAGAAGTGCAGCCAGAGTGCTCCTTGGAGGCCAAGATGGGCAAACTTCGTCTCTCATACTTTGGGCATATTGTCTAGAGGGACTAGTCTCTGGAGAAGGATATCATGGTTGGTAAGTTGGAGGGTCAGCGAAAAAGAGGAAGACCCCCAACGATATATATTGGCCAAGTGGCAGCATCGATGGACTCAAGCATGGCAACTGTAGTGAGGTTGGCCCTGGATTGGGTAATGTTTCATTCTACTATGCATAAGGTTGCTATGAATTTGTACTGATTCGATGGCACCTAACAACAATAACAACAACAATAGATTCTTGCCTGGATTTTGGTGTTTTATAGAGTGTGATTGTAACTTGACTATATGGTAGCAGTTGCTGTCTCTTCTTGGGTAATATAGGGAGAGGAAGAGTCCTCCAAAGGTAGAAGGGGTAGCATAAAACAGTAAAACAGCATCAGCATAAAATAAAACCAGAAAAAAAAACCCCACTCAAACAACTACAACAACAACAAAAACTAAACTGGATACTGTTTATAATCACAGAAAAGGGAGAGGTGGAAAAGAAGAAAAATAAAAAACCAAATCTGTAGCCTAATATGAGTATGACTTTAATGTCCTCTTTCAGCTTCTTGCCTTCAAAGCTGCCTGAGAGATTTCAAGATGCCACTGTTGGTTGTTATGCTGTACCTCAGGATTTAATTTTCGGCCTGTTTGGTTTTTAAACTCTTTCCCTCTCCACACCCCTTTTCCGGCTTTTCTGTGTTAAAAACAACAACAAAAAAAACAAACAAAAAGAAAAACAGTTCAATGCTGTTTCGTGAGCTGAGAGTACCTGTGTGCATGCATGGCAGAAGAACCCACCGGTGGTGTGGGTGGGGGTGTCCACTCTCTCAGGCACCCCCTCTAGTCACCAG
>NW_006424945.1:0-1302 GCF_000296735.1 Chrysochloris asiatica | reverse complement strand
AAAAAAAAAAGACCTTGAAGTGCATTAGTCCATATTGCCACACCAGGACACCTAATATTTTCTTTCACTCACAGATAAGATTTAAGGAGCAATAATCAGTATAGGCTGCCTCTACATCATCATTCCAACATTTGCCCTTCCATCTATTATGTTATGACTTTGACCTTCTTCCTCATCCCACAGCACATATCACCAATGAAATATCTTTTGCTCAAGGCATTAATAATCAATTTAATGTTAAAGGATCATGTTCATTGATCATCTAACATGATTTATCAACGTCAACACTGACTGCTGTTATGCAATGCTATACTTTAGCTCTTTTTTATTTGTCATTTGTGTACTTATCATGCCTCTTCTGTGTTTTTGCACTCTTGAAATACTGTTATTTCTTCTGGGATAATCTTGACTCTTCTTTCCCTTGTGTTTCCTATGATTAACTAACTTCATGGATAAAATTATCTCCCAAATATAATGCCATATTGAGTTATTACAAATGAAAGAGCATACATATGTAAAAGCTAACATCAAAATCCCAGATTTTAGTTCCAATTACTAAAAAGTATTATGGTTATTGCCTTAAGGCCAAACATATTTGGGATCCCATTCAACTCAATCTTAGTTTCTTTATCAGTCAAATGACAGGTTTAGATATGAAATATTTATTACTCAGCTCTTATATTCTTTAGCAAGGCAATCAATCACTAATAAATTGAACAGAAAAAAAATCAGAATTATGAAAGCCACAAATGGTAGTTCATATTACAAGTTTTAAATTTTGCTTCATTAGCTCCTCTTCCAAAGTTACTGGCAAGTGTTGTTAAATTAAATACTGTGTATCCTTGATCTCAACTGAAAAACTATGCACTGCGTAATATATTCACTATTCCCATATCTGAAGTCCTGGTGTGGCACTAAGGGATAAAACACTGGACCCCAAGGTCAGTTTGAACAACAATGTTGGCAGTTCAAACTCACCAGCTGTTCCTTTGAAACCTAAAAGAGGGTCACTATGAGTTGGAATGGACTCACTGGAACTTCATGTCAATAACTCATATCTATTAGAAGTCCTGGTAGTGCTGTGCATTAGGCAATGCACTGCTAACTAATGCCAGCTGTGGTCCACTCTGTGTCAAAAATGAGATGGTCTGTTCCTGGAACGACATAGAGTCTCTGAAGCTCTATACAGAGTCATCCTGAGTCAAAATTAATCCAACAGCAAAAGGTTACTCTCATATATGAATGAGAAAATCATGATACAGGGAAGAGACATAGCTTGATAAATAGAAGAGGAATGGTGTT
>NW_006424944.1:0-1303 GCF_000296735.1 Chrysochloris asiatica | reverse complement strand
GAGGTTGGCCCAGGATCGGACATTGTTTCATTCTGCTGTACATGGGGTTGCTATGAGTCGGTTCAGACTCCATGGCATCTGACAATAACAACAACTCTTTTAAAAATCAAGGTTAATTCATCTGCACATTGAAGGTTGTTAAGTATTCTTCCAATACTGATGCTACATTCTACTTAATATAACCCAGCTTCTCACAATTACGTCCTCATCATATAGACTGAATAAGTACGATGAAAGAAAACAATCTTGGTGCACATCTTTCCTAATTTTAAACCATTTAGTGTTCCCTTGTTCTGGTCAAACAACTACCTCTTGGTCTATGTACAGAGTCCAAATAAGTACAATTAAGTTTTCCATAATACTCATTCTCTGCAATGTTGTCCATAGTTTTTCAGGATCAATATAATCAAAAGCTTTTGTGTAGTCAATAAAACACTTGTTAAAATTATTCCAGTATTTTCTGCTTTCAAACAAGATCCATCTGATGTCAGAAATTATATCCCTCATTCCAAATCCTTTTCTGACCCTGCCTTGAGCATCTGGTACTTCTCTATCAATGTTCTGTTGCAGATGTTTTTGATTTATGTTTAGCAGAGTTTTACTTTATTGTGACATTAATGATCTTGTCAGATTATTTCCTCATTCTGTTGGTTCAACTCTATTTGGAATGGGCCAAATATGGATTTCTTCCGAACAGTTGGCCAAGTAGCTAGCTGTCTTTCAAATTTCTTGGCATAGATGAGTGAGTGCCTCCAGTGTTGCATCTGTTTGTTGAAAGATTTTAATTTTTATTCCATCAATTCCTAGAGCTTTGTTCTTTGTCAATGACTTCAATGTACCTTGGACTTCTTCCTTCAGTATCATTGGCTCTTTATTATATGTTACCTCTTGAAATGTTTGAACATCGACCATTTATTTTATATACAGTGACTTTGTGTATTACTTCGTCTTTTTTTGATACTTTCAGCATAATTCATTATTTTGCCTATAGAATCCTTCAAAATCGCAAGTCAAGTCTTGAATTTCTTCTTCATTTCTGTCAGCTTGAGAAATGCTGAGGATGTTCTTTCCTTTTGGTTTTCTAACTTCAGGTCTTTGCACATTGCCTTATAATATTTCACTTTGTTTTCCTGAACTTTCAAAATTTCTATTCAGGTTTTTTACCTCCTCATTTCTTCCATTAGCTTTAATGTCTCTATGATGAGGAGCAAGTTTCAGAGTCGCTTCTGGAATCCATTTTGTTCTTTTCCTTCTTTCTTGTCTTTTAATGACCTTTTGCTTACTACCTGTATGATGTTCTTTT
>NW_006424943.1:0-1282 GCF_000296735.1 Chrysochloris asiatica | reverse complement strand
CCATGGCAGGGGCAGATTCTAAAAAGACCATCAATTGCTTATATGCAAGTTCAGGCTGAAGCTGAAGAATATTAAAAGAAGTCCACAAGAGCCAAAATATGATCTTGAATATATATGACCTCAATTTAGAGATCATCTCCAAAACAGATTTGATGCATTAAACCAAACAGTAGAAGAGTTGCAGGATGACTTCAAAAACATCATACAGGAAGAAAGCAAAGCACCATTAAGAAAGAAGAAGAAAAAGAAAAGACCAAAATGGAGTCAGAAGAGGCTGACATTTGCTCTCCAGAATAGAAATGCTAAAAAAAAAAAAAAAAATTGAAGAAATGAGAAGGTAGAAGAGCTGAACATAAAATTTCAATGGATAGCCTAAGAAGACAAAGTCAAGTATTATAATGAAATGTGAAGACTTGGAGTTGAAAAATAGTTAATGCTCAACATTTCAAGTGTTAGCATATATATGATCAAGAGTCAATGGCCCTGAAGGCAGAAGTCCAAACTCCACTGAAGCCATTGGCAAATAACAAGGCTCCAGGAATTGGTAGAATACAAATTGAAATCTTTCAAGAAACTGATGCAGCACTGAAGGCAATCTCTCATTTATGCTAAGATACTTGGAAGACAGTTACCTGGCCAACTGACTGTACCCATTCCATAAAGAGGTGACCCAACAGAATGCAGAAATCATCAGACCATATCATTAATATTACATGCAAGTACAATTTTACTAAAGATCATTTTAAAACAGTACAATGACAGGGAACTGCTAGAGTTTCAAGACAGATTCAGAAGAGTACATGGAATGAAAGACATCATTGCTGACATCAGATTGATCTCAGTTAAAAGCAAAGTATAATACACAGATGTTTACTTGTTCTTTATTGGCTATGCAAAGGCTTTTGACTTTCGACTGTATGGATCATGACAAACTATGGATAACATTACAAAAAAAAGGGTGTTCCTGAACACTTAATTGTGCTCGTGAGAAACCTGTATATAGACCAAGAGGCAGTTATTTGAATAGAACAAGGGAACACTGAACAGTTTAAAATCACAAAAGTTGTGTGTCAGGGTTGTGTTCTTTCACCATACTTATTCAATCTGTTATGCTGAGCAATAATCTAAGAAACTGGATTATATGAAGGACAGCATGGCATCAGGATTGAAGGAAGCCTCATTAACAACCTGTGATATGCAGATGATATAACATTGTTTGTTGAAAGCCAATAGGACTTAAAATACTTACTGATAATGATCAAAGACCAAAGTCTTCAGAATG
>NW_006424942.1:0-1304 GCF_000296735.1 Chrysochloris asiatica | reverse complement strand
GCCTCATCTTTCTCCCATATGTATATATTTGGCATAGACCTCTACAAAATTTTGTTTTGTGAGCCTATTGAAAATATTTTAATACTCAAGTGAGCCTTCATAATATTAACCAACACAGTGGCTGTATAGTGACGTTTCATTGTTGTTTAATTTGTATTTACCTGATGATGTATGATGTTTCATGTGTTTATTGGCTGTTTATATATCTTCACTGAAACAAAACCTGTAGAAATCTTCTACCCGTGTTTTTTAATTGGGTTCTTCTTATTGTTATTGTTAAGAGCTATCCATCAAGTCAGATTCATAGCGACTCTGTATAGGGTTTCTAAGGAGTGGCTAGTGGGTTTGAGCCACTGAACTTGCAGTTAGCAATTCAGTGTTTATCCTCCAGCACCACACCAGGAGTCTCCTATTATTGAGCTGTATGAGTTCCTTACATATTTTTTTATATTCTGAATACAATTGCTACGTCGGATATATTTTTTCTCCCAATGTGTTGCTTGCCTTTGCTTGCTTAATGGTATCTTGAAATCCAAACATTTAAAAATTTCATTGAAGTCCAACATTTCTAAATTTTTTAGTTCTAGTCAAATTAATTTGTTTGCTGTTTGTATATATGTGTGTATGTTCACAGTTTTACATGTAGTTCATATATCTGTAGGAAGTAACCATTGTAAAAAGTTTCCTGAATTTTCAGCCTTTACTTGAATAGGACCTGTGATTTCTTAAACTCTACTTAAATATAAAATTACTATTGTACATCATTTGTCTAACAGGGTATTAGTGGTTTCCATGGGAACATATGCATAAATACTAAGGCATTTTAAATGCTTCAAGCAAATACATTTCCATGCTATTTCTTTAATAAACAGGATTGATAGCTTAAATAATTACTGCCCACAAAACACCCGAAATTGAGATTATTACCTTCTATAAAGTGCCAATGAATTTATAATAGGAATCATTATAAAGCAACATATTTCCTTTTAAATACCTTTAACAATTTTCATTCTTCCTAAGTTACTTAAGTGCATAAAATATTTTACAGTTAGCAAGCTTTATATCTCATTTTATATTCATTGTGATTAAAATGGCTGTAAAAATATCGTTCAAAGTACATTTTAAACTTTTGGTATCTTTGTGAGCAGTCAACAGTAATTGTAAATGAACCATAAAACAATGTAAAATTCACATTTTTAATATAATATAATAATCTTTTTTTCTTTTAAAAATAGTGACACATGATTTAAAAGTATTTTTTGTTTATGTCGTTACTTATTATAAAGATTCAGTGGTGATAGGAG
>NW_006424941.1:0-1305 GCF_000296735.1 Chrysochloris asiatica | reverse complement strand
TTCCTGAAATGTTTGAACATTGAATAATTTTTCCTGCTACAGTGATTCCATGTATTTCTTCCTTTTTTTTTTTTTTTTAATCTTTCTTAATTCATTCAACATTTTGTTCATAGAATCCTTCAATATTGCAACCAGAGACTGGAATGATTTTATTACTCTTTTAGTTTGAGACATGTTGAGCATGTTTTTCTTTTTTGGTTTTCTAACTCCAGGTCTTTGCACATTTCATTGTAATGCTTTGGATTTTTTACCTGCCCTTTGAATGTTTCAGCTCAGCTCTTTTTTCCAGTTGCTTTAGCTTATTTTTGTTCAGGAGTAAGTTTCAGAGTGTTTTCTGACATCTCCTTTGGTCTTTTCTTTCTTTCCTGACTTATTTATGATCCTTTACTTTCTTAATGTATGATGTTCTTCATATCATTCCACAACTCCTTTGGTCTTCAGTCATTAGTGTTCAGTTCTTCAAATCTGTTCATGAGAAAGTCTCTAAATTCAGGTGAGGTATATCTAAGGTCCTATTTTGGTGCTCATAGACTTGTTTTACTTTTGTTTAGCTTCATCCTGAACTTGTATAAGAGCAATTGGTGGTCTGGTCCACAGTTGGGCCCTGGTGTGGTTTCGGTTGATGATACTGAGCTTCTCCATAGTCTCTTTCCACAGGAGTAGTAGATTTGATTTCTGTAGCTGCTGTTTATGTTGTTGAAAAGAAGTATTTGCAATAAATAAGTCATTGCTCCTGTAAAATTCTAGCATGTGATCTCCACCTTCACATCTTTTAACAAGGTCATGTTTTTCAACTTCCATTCCTTCCTCTTTGTTCCCATCTTTTGCATCTAATCACCAGTAATTATCAGTGCATCAGGATAATTTGCTTCATCAATTTCAAATTAAAGAAGCTGTTAAAATTCTTCAATTTCTTCACCACTGGCTTTAGTGGGTAGTGTGTAAATTTGAATAATAATGGTATTAACTTGTCTTCCTTGTAGGAATATGGATATTAGCCTATCACAGACAGCATTATATTTCAAGATAGATCTTGAAGTCCTCTTTTTGATGATGAATGCTATGCCGTTCATCTTTAATTGGCCATTTCTGACATAGTGAACCTTATGATTGCTTGATTCTATATGACCAGTACCAGTTCATTTGAGCATATTATTGCTTAGGATAAGGATCTTTATGCATTCCATTTCATTTCTGGTGATTTTAAATTTTCTTATACCCTTACTTCATACATTCCACATTCTGATTATTGGTGGATATTTTCAGCTTTGTTTTTTCATTATGAGTTGTGCCCCATCAACAAAC
>NW_006424940.1:0-1301 GCF_000296735.1 Chrysochloris asiatica | reverse complement strand
TCTAAGACATTTTCATCCTGGGAGTGACTGATGAATGTTTAGAATAAAATGGCCTAATTAGGCCAGTGGATAAGGTGGTTTTCAATAGAGATAGCAATAGACCTTTAAATGGAGTCTGCATGACCCTGGATTAGGTAATAAAGGCTGAGAAAAACAGAAGAGAGACAAAGTCAGCACTCTGGCAGACTTAACACAAATTCTCATTATAAACCATGAACTAGTAGTCTATGGATAAAGAATGTTTAACCAGCAGTGAAAATGTCTTTCCGATGCTCTGTTTTGAAAAAGATGGAAAGGCCATTCAAATGATTTCTTGAAATTCAGATGTGCTTGCACAGTGACATTCTTTTGGTCTATCAATCAATTAACTTTTCTTTAGATCACATATATTTTCTGATTGCCCTTATCCCTCTTGAAAAAAACAAAACAAAACAAAAAACACACCCCAAACTTCCATATTTACATTTATATCCCCAACCTCAGTATTTTGAACTCCTACATGCTCAATCAGTAGGAATTCCAGCACTTTCTCAAGTCACTTCTCTGCAGTTATGTCTCATGGTGTACTTGAAGGTTCTCACAAATAATCAGGTGGACCTGGATCTCTGCATCTCTCGTCTTGGTGTCCTGTCTTGTCCTTGTTCATATTCTCTGCTCTTTCAGATTAATGTCTATACTGTTGCTTATTCCTGTCACCTTCCAGCACAGTTACTTGTTTTGAGCCTCTGTCACTGGTGTCCTTCTCTCCTCCAGGGGGCAGAAAGGGTCCATCTGCTCCCATAGAATAGTCCATTCAGAGGAATTTTCCCCATGAGAGCATTTGGTTTCTTAGGAAGTTTTTTTCTATTCTCTCCCACAGATTAAGAATACCCTGAGGTGAGGTTGGGTCAGGAAAAAGCATGATTCTGAACTATTCACTCATCCAGTACTCCCACTGTTACTTTGCCATGTACCCAGATGTGCCATTCTTCTCTACTCACGTTGATTTTCTTTTTGGAATACTTTGTGTCTTATCTTACTGCAAGCAGCTTTATAAATTCACAATGCATCAGACAGTTACCTGTATCTGAACACCAATTAAGAGTTGGGGTTTGGTTTGCTTCCATAGGCCTCCTGATGCTATGCAAATCAATGGGCATTTATTTTAAGGTCCCTGAGCAGTCTAGGTTCCATAGTTTGCCATAGTTTGCCTAGAGTACACAACCAGCCTCTTACCTGATCTCAACTCCAGTCCTTTCTCTCTCCAACTCATTTCACACTCTCTGAAATGAGTTTCTTACCTGATCTCAACTCCAGTCCTT
>NW_006424939.1:0-1304 GCF_000296735.1 Chrysochloris asiatica | reverse complement strand
TTCGAGTCGGTTCCGACCCATAGCGACCCTGTATAGGGTTTCCGAGGGTGTAAATCTTTACGGGAGTAGAAAGCCTCATCTTTCTCCCGCGGAGCGGGCTGGTAGTTTCAAACCACTGACCTTAAGGTTCGCAGCCCGATTCGTAACCACTACGCTACCAGAGCTCCTTAATATGGGGAATAAATGATTTAATATTATACTAATCCATCTCCTGCCAGCTAAGCACTGCTGGATGTAGAAAAATAGGCAATAGTTGGTGAATTCTAGTAAGATCAGCATCTCAAAGCAAAGAGCAAGGAAAGGAACATGGAGAAGAAAGATTCTGGAGGGGCAAGTGAGACATTTCTAGTACCTTAATAGTATTATAGTCAATAATTAGAGGAAACTGTTTTATGCTGATAATCAAATCTATGAGGACTGAAAACAAAAATTAAGTACCACTTTAGCTTCCAAATTGCCATTGGTATTTTTGAGTATGTGGAAAATCAAGACTTCACATACATTACTGGTGGAAGAATAAATGGTATTTATTTTTTCTGAAAGAAGACTTGGTAAACCATTTCAAATGTTTCAAAATCACGTAGACTATTTAAATTCCAAAATTGTACGGTACACAGACATAAATTATAAAATGCTGTTAAAGTTAAAAACTACTTATACCATCTTTAACATAAAAATGGACATTAAACAAAGACTTAATTATAAAAGGATCGAGTCCTGGTGTGGCGCTGTGGGCTAATGCACCAGACTGCAAAGCTGTTTGAACTGCAAGGTCAGCGGTTCAAGCTCACCAGCTGCTCCTTGGAAACCCTATACATGGTCGCTATGGGTCAGAACTGACTTGATGGTACTTCACAACAACGATTAGGAAAAAAATGTTCACCCTCTTTGTTTAAGGGAACGTTTTGTTGTTGTTAGGTGCCATTGAGTTGGTACTGACTCATAGAGACCCTAGGCACAATAAAACGAAACACTGCCCAGTCCTGGGCCAACCTCACAATTGTTGTCATGCTTGAGCCCATTGATGTTGCCACTTGGCCAATCCATCTCACTGGGGGTCTTCCTCTTTTTCTCTGACCTTCCACCTTACCAAACATGATATCCTTCTCCAGTGACTGGTCCCTCCTGACAATATGTCTGAAGTATGAGAGACAAAGTTTGGCCATCCTGGCCTCTAAGGAGTACTTTGGCTGCACTTCTTCCAAAACGGATCTATTGGATCTTTTGGCAGCCCATGGCACTTTCAATATTCTCCTCCAACACCATAACTCAAAGGCATCAATTCTCTACAGTCTTCCTTATTC
>NW_006424938.1:0-1236 GCF_000296735.1 Chrysochloris asiatica | reverse complement strand
TGTGTGTCTATATACACATATTGAGAGGGTTTCAAAAAGCTTATGGAAAAAAATTGAATTAAAAGATAATTGGGCCATATGCCCATGTCTACAAAGCTGGGTACCCGATTTTGCAAAATCGAATAAAGAAAACATCACTCTCGCTAAAATCAGCATAGATTTGATTACTTCAGTGTTTGTCAGTATAGACAACGGTTTTCACAAATTTGGGGGCACATCCGAGATTTTCTGTCCGCTTGGAGCGGTAGTCCTGTTGGAAAAGGAGGTAAATCCAGCCTTGGTTTTGGGCAGCCTACTCCACAGGGTTGATTGCCTCCCATCAAGAGCCAGAAAAAGACCCCAGACCGTTCCAAGGTGATCAGAATTAGCAAGAGATACATGGAGGACCGAGAAGAGAGTAACCGTGGGGACCAGGCAATCTGTGCACAGGCCAGGGCAGGAAAATTTTTGCCCTAGTAGTCAAGCATTTTCCGGGGTCTTTGTGTGTCTGAGACACATCTTGGATGCGAAGCGAGTGCAGAGTCCCAATTTGGTCGGAGAAGGACAAAGTGAAATTTCGTGGTTATATGCAAGAAATCTCCATGAGTACCCAAATATGTGGACATTTTGGGAGGTTGAGTATGCAAGGGAACTCAGACACCAAGACCAAAAGAAAATGGGGAACGGAATTCTAGGTCTAGGGAAGAAGGGAGCAGGAAAGACTCCCACAGACATTCTTCCTGTTGGACCTTTGGGAGAATGTGGAGGGCTTGGGGGGACAATCCCCAACCCGGGAAAAAAGATTAAAATATTGTTGTTTTATTTGGCCCAAAGAACCAATCCATTTACCATCTGGGTTCTGGCCTCAAATTGGTTCCAATGAGGAATGGGTCTTCCAGCCCTAGTCCTTCATGTAAATGATAGAACTTGGCCTTCTCAGAAGAAGATAGCCTATCGTCTTTGTTGGTCAGTAGGGGAAGCAGAATCAGTTCTGAAGATGTTCTCCCTTAAAAGACGTAAACCAAGACAAAAAGATTGAGGGATGGAGTGAAGAAACCATTGATGAGCTGTTAAGAGAAGCTCAGAAACATTTTGTAAGGAGAGAGGGGGAAAACAGAGGCAGAAAGCCAGAAATCATGGTATCTACTGTGAATGATACAGTTAATAAGAGTCTAGAACAAGACTTCCTTCTCAAGGGAAGTAGAACAGTGATTACAGTGTTAGGCCTCTTCAAAGGAAAGGGAGGAGAGGACTGGG
>NW_006424937.1:0-1304 GCF_000296735.1 Chrysochloris asiatica | reverse complement strand
CTACTGGTGGGTTTGAACTGCTGACATTGAGAATCAATCTGACCTTATATTCCAGTGCATTTTTCTGCAGTGCCATACCAGGACTTCCTATAGATAATTGTTGTTGTTGCTGTTAAGTGCCTTCAAGTTTGTTCCGACCCATAGCGACTCTATATAGAGTTTCCAAGGAGCTTCTAGTAATGTCAAAAAGATGTTGGTGTTGCTGATTAGTGCTGTGGAGTCAGTTCCGACTCAAGCAATCCTGCATAGGGTTTCCGAGAAGCGACTGGTGGATTGGAACCGTCGACCTTGAGGTTCAAATCAGCCTTGTGGTCCAGTGTTTTATCCCACAGTGCCACAACAGGACTTCAATAAACACAAGGGTGATCCTTAAAATATGAAGATGAATTACATCTCTGCTTTCCATTTCTCATGTCTGACACCAGTCACATACATCAGTTATTTTTCTCTCTCTGACTCTATCCTCCCAGAGTCAGGTGTTTCTACTATCTGTACAACTCTTTCTTCTGTCCATCAGTCTTCTCAAGTTAGGACTGTCCTAGTCAACTGCCCTGAAGGCTCTCACAGCCTTCAAAGCACTTGCCAATTCACCAGAATGACTCACAGAACTTAGGGAAAGAGTTATACTACCTACAGCCATTTCAAAATGATGTACTTGAAAAGATATACAGGTAAAGAGTGGAAGGAAGTTTTGGTAAGGAGCTTCATGTCCCCAGAAATATACCAGTCCACATATGTGCATCATTAAAGAAGCTCTAAGGGAAGCTCCCAGGTCCTTTATAATAGTCCTTGGTGGCCTCCGTGTATATGCATGACTCAGGCCTTAGCACATAGTCAATGAGTGATCAGATCACTGAAAATGTATGAATGGTTCCATCATGCACCCCTCCCCCCTTTCCTGAAGTTAGTTCACCTCATTGGGTGTGGTTCTTGGCCTCCCAGTTCATTTACCACATAGTTGTTTTAGAAAAACAAAGGCACCTTGCATTGCTGGGCAATTCCAAGAGCTATTCTCAGAAATCAGAGATAAAAGTCCAAACAAAGTCCTTTGTCCCTTAGAGACTGATAGAAAAACTGACTGTATCTTTGTTTATGACATTTCCTAAGACTACTATAGTCTTTTTATCTCCTTTGTGCCTGACCAATTTCACCTTTACTTCAAGATCTATTTTCCATTCCACTGTTGTTGTTGTTGTTAGGTGCAGGTGCCATTGAGTCTGTTCTGACTCAGCAACCCTAAACATGAGAGAATGAAACACTGCCTGGTTCTGCACCATCTCACAATTATTCTTACATTTGAGCCC
>NW_006424936.1:0-1245 GCF_000296735.1 Chrysochloris asiatica | reverse complement strand
AAGTTTGTAATTGTTTTTTCCATCTCTTTGAAGAATGTTGTTGGAATCTGGATTGGGATTGCTTTATATATGTAAATTGCTTTGGGCAGTATTGACATTTTCACAATTTTAAGTCTTCCTATCCAGGAGCATGGTACATTCTTACATATTTGTAGGTCTCTTTTGGTTTCTTAAAGTAGTGTTTTGTAGTTTTCTATGTATAAGGCTTTTGTCTCTCTGGTTATATTTATTTCCATATATTTCATCCTTAGAGCCTTCATTGTAAATGGTCTTGCTTTCTTAATGTCCGTTTCAACCCTGTCGTTTTTGGTATAGAGGAATCCAACTGATTTTTTTATGTTGATCATATATCCTGCCACTTTGCTGAATCGTCCAGTGAAGTGTCTAGTAGCTTTTTTACTGAGTCTTTGGGGTGTTCTACGTATAGGATCGTATCATCTGCAAATAGGGAGCATTTTTCTTCCTCTTTGCCAATTTGGATGCCTTTAATTTCCCTGTCTTGCCATATAGCTCTGGCTAAGACTTCCAGAACAATATTGAATAGGAGTGGTGACAAAGGGCATCCTTGTCTGTTCCTGTTCACAGAGGGAAGGCTTTCAATTTCTCTCCATTGAGAGTAATGTTAGGCTGTTGGTTTTGTATGTATCCTCTTAATTATGTTAAGGAATTTCCCTTCAGTTCCTATTTTGTTGAGTGTTTTTATCAGGAATAGATGTTGGATTTTGTCAAATCCCTTTTCTGCATCAACTGATATGATCATGTGGTTCTTTTCTTTTTTCTTATTTATATGGTGGATAACATTGATCGTTTCTCTAATGTTGAACCATCTTTGCATCCCTGATAGGAATCCCACTTGATCATGATGTATTATCTTTTTGATGTGTTGCTGGATTCTGTTGAGAATTTTTGCATCTATGTTCATGGGGGATATTGGTCTAATTTTCTTTCTTAGTGATGCCCTTCTCTGGTTTTGGTATGAGGGTTATGCTTGCTTCATAAAATGTATTAGGAAATTTCCATTCTCCTCCATCTTCAGGAATAATTTGAGTAGAATTGGTGACAGCTCTTCCCTTAATGTTTGGTAGAACCTCACCAGTGAAGCCATCTGGGCCTGGACTTCTTTTGGTTGGGAGTTTTTTGATGGCCTAATCAATCTCTTTTGTTAATGGTCAGTTCAGGTTTTTTACTTCACTGTGCATAAGTGTAGGTAGGTTGTGTTTATCTAAAAATGTATCCATCTTTTCT
>NW_006424935.1:0-1259 GCF_000296735.1 Chrysochloris asiatica | reverse complement strand
CCCCCCGCCCCAAATGTTCCTGCGGAGTGTTTCCGTGGTGTCTTTGTGGCCCCTATTTAGTCCCGCTGCTTTGTCTAGCCCAGGATGTGGTCTCAGGTCTCCAAGTCTGGCCGGCGAATTTAAAGGTATGCAATTTCCCGCCTCCACTCCAAATTCCACAGGCTATAAGCCTTCATGCCTTTAAACTATTCCTAACTCTGTGGGTCTGAATTTTGGAGCTTTGTCTTGCCTCTTTTTTGCCTGGAATTCTGAGTTAATGCTGATGGCGACCCTCACTATGCCTTCACCCTAGCCACCAGTAAGCACTGCCCTCCCTGCTTCTCCAGTAAGTCTGTAATGTCCTTACTCTGTTTCAGGCCCTTCTGAGTTCTGCTACTTGTTGAAATGCTGTGGAGTGGATTATGACCCACAGCGACCCAGTATAGGGTTTCTAATAGCAGCTGTTGAGCTAGAACCACAGTTCCTGCAATTCAAAAGGCTTTGCAGTCTGGCGGATTAAACTACAGCATGGGTGCTTTGTTACTGGTGTTAAACTGTTATTCAAGGGCGTCTCAGCTTGGGCTGGCCCAAACTCTGATGCTTTGATGGGAGGGCCTGAGGCTAGGAGGCTGGGCAGAGGGCTGGCCTAAGCTGAAGAAGTGGGGGAATGGGCTTGGTGCTTGCAGGCAGATGGGGTCTGTTTTTGATGACATCTAAAATGCCTCTCTTTGTCTTCCTATGCCTTGAGCCCCCCAATTTGCCCTATATACATGCTGGTAAAGCCTAACATGGCAATGAGGACCCCCTGGGATGGACTATGTTGGTTCCTGTGGCCCCGCTAGCTCTCTGAGAGCGTCCACCCTTTGAATGGGTCTACTCAGGCCCTGCTAAGTTCTGCAGTGGGTGGGGCCGTCCCCAGGGTAGGAGCCGGGAGCAGGCGGGTAGAAGTTCAAAATGCTTATAACTCCTCAATAGTTTGATCCTTCAAAAAAACAAGTTCATAAAGTTGAAGTCTAATGTTTTATGTTTGCCCAAAAGCTGTCTGTCTACCAGGTGGGGGCTCCCTTTTGTGATACCGCACCCTACTTTCTCCCGAGCCAGTGTACCTGTGGTGCCCGGTCAGGGAAGTGCCAGAAGTCTCCTGTGGTTAACATTTCAGTGTTGGTCCTATAGAGCCACACCAAGATTCTGTGTGCATTTTTGTTGTTGTTAGGTGCCATAAGGTTGGTACTGACTCATGGTGATTATTCTTTCTTGACGAGCTGCCCTAAGTCTCACCA
>NW_006424934.1:0-1218 GCF_000296735.1 Chrysochloris asiatica | reverse complement strand
AACTATCAATACTCAAGGAAGCAGCAGTCAAGAGATCAGACGTCGTATTGCATTAGGCAAATCTGCTTCATAAGACCTTTTAAAGTGTTGAAGAGCAAAGATGTCAGCTTGAGGACTAATGTGCGCCTGGCCCAAGCCACGGTATTTTCAATAGCCTCATATGCATGCGGAAGCTGAGCAGTGAATAAGGAAGACGGTAGAAGAATTGATGCCTTTGAGTTATGGTGTTGGGAGAGAAGATTGATAGTACTGCCAAAAGAACAAACAGCTCTCTGTTGGAAGAAGTGTAGCCAGAGTGGTCTTTGGAGGCCAGGATGACTAAACTTCGTCTCTCATACTTTGGACATATTGGCAGGAGGGACCAGTCACTGGAGACTGTTTGGTAAGGTCATGGGGTCAGAGAAAAAGAGGAAGACCCCCGACAAGATGGATTGGCAAAATGGCAGCATCAATGGGCTCAAGCGTGACAATTGTGAGGTTGGCCCAGGACTGGGCAGTGTTTTGTTTTGTTGTGCATAGGGTTGCTATGAGTTGGTAGTGAATCGATAGAACCTAAGAACAACAACAACAATGGGTTGGAATCGATTTGAGGGCACTTAACAACAACAGCAACATACAATGAACATTTACAATATCACAGTCTATGGATGGGAATTTAGGACCAACTTAAATGAGTACTTCTGATTTGGAGATGCTCTTCTGTGACTGACAAGTATGGTCTAGCTATGGACAGGAGGGCTCCTGTCCTGCCATGTGGCCTCCTCACAGAGTTGCTTCAGTGTCTTCATGATATGGCAGATGGCATTCCGCATCCAAAATGTATGGTAGAAATGGCAGTGTCTTTCCTAGGCTAGATTCACTAATCATCACATAGTTTACTTCTCAGTATAGAATTTTCAGTCAGGTCAGCCTTATCCAAGGCAGAAGAGAACCAAATATAAGGTTATAAATACCAAGAAGCAAGAATCTCTGGAGGCCATCATGGAGACTGACTTCCACAAGGCCCTACATAGCTGTGACCTTTGGCTTCTGGGTCTTTTCAGCCTATTCCTCTCCCTGAGTCAGCCTATAGCAGGATTAACTCCCTAGAAATATTAAGGCTATATCTCTGAATATGAAGAGCAGAGATGTCATCTTGAGGACTAAGGTGAGACTGACCCAGGCCATTGTGTTTTCAATAGCCTCATATGGATGCGAAAGCTGGACAGTGAATAAGGA
>NW_006424933.1:0-1303 GCF_000296735.1 Chrysochloris asiatica | reverse complement strand
AGCCAAGATCCATTGGACATTAGCAATGATATCCCTCATTCCATGGCCTCTTCTGAATCCTGCTTGAACCTCTGGAAGTTCTCTTGTCACTGTATAGTTGCAGCTGTTTCTGCACTACCTGTAGTAAAACTTTACTCACATGGGTTATCAATGATTTTGTCTGATGATTTCCACATTCCATTGGGTCACCTCTCTTTGGAATGGGCACAAATATGGATCTCTTCTAATCAGTTGGCCATTAACTGTCTTCCAAATTTCTTGGCAGAGATGAGTGAGTGCCTCCAGATTGTTGAGAGACTTCAACTTGCATTCCATCTATTCCTGGTACCTTCTTTGCCAATGACTTCAATGCACCTTGGACTTCTACTTCAGGATCATTGACTCTGATCATATGCTACCTCTTGAAGTGGTTGAATATCCACCATTTGTTTTTGGTACAGTGACTCTGTGTATTCCTTCCATTTTATTTATTTATTTATTTGATGCTTTTTGCATAATTCAATATTTTGCCCATAGAATCCTTAAGTATTCCAAATAGAGGCTTGAATTTTTTCTTTAGTTCCTTCAACTTGAGGAATGCTGAATGTGTTCTTCCTTTTGTTTTTTTAACTTCAGGTCTTTGCACATTTTGTTATAGTGTTTGACCTTGTATTCTCAAGCCATTCTTTGAAATTTTCTATTTAGCACTTTTTGCCTCTTCATTTTTTCCATTTGCTTTAGCATCTCTATGCTGGAGAGCAAGTTTCAGAGTCTCTTCTGATGTCCATTTTGTTTTTTCCTTCTGTCTTGTCTTCTTAATGACCTTTTGCTTTCTTCCTGTATGATGTTCTTGATGTCATCCTACAACTGTCTGGTTTTTGGTCTTTAGTGTTTAGTGCATCAACTCTGTTCTTCAGATGATCTCTAAATTCAGGTGGGATAGGTTCAAGGCCATACTTTAGCTCTGTGGACTTGTTTTATTTAATTTTCTTCAGCTTCAGCCTGAATTTGCATATGAGCAATTGATGGTCTGTTCCATAGTCTGCCCCTGGCCTTGTTTTGGCTGATGGTATGGAGGATTTCCACCATCTCTTTCCACAGATGTAGTTCATTTGATTTCTATGTATTCTATCTGGTGAGGTCCATGTGTTTTAATGCTAAGGTATGTATAATGAGTAAGTCATTGACCTTAACAAATCTATCATGTAATTTCCAGCATAGTTTCAATCACAAAGGCCATGTTGTCCAACCACTGATCCCTCCTCTTTGTTTCCAGCATTTGCATTTGAATTGATGCATTTGTCAATACATTTGATTGCATTTT
>NW_006424932.1:0-1297 GCF_000296735.1 Chrysochloris asiatica | reverse complement strand
AAAGCTTGTAAGCCTGTCTTCAGCCTATAACTGATTGGAATACCTAAAGGGGGTTACACAATTTGTCCAGTGAAATAGGTCTCTTGCAGAGCCTTTGCAGCATATAGGACCTTAGGTGGAATTCTGAGGCCCATCCAGAAACTTTTGAGGTGGGACATTCCACTAGAAAGGACAAGCAGACCCACTTGGAACAGCTAGAGTGAAAGAAAATACATCTTCAAAGAAAGATTATCAGGAAAAACTCAAAACAAAAATGGCAGTATGACTGGCTACTACAAGAATAAGCAAGTTGTTCACTGGGAAGCCCTTAAGTCAAGCAATCAAGTCCCTTCAGGACAAAACCCCCTGTATAACTGAAACTCAAAGGCAACACATGAACAGATATGTAAGTTTCTTGGCAACCACTTTGTTCTGCTGGTTAGTGGAGGAGGGGGAAAGGCAGCAATAAAGAAATGGGCTGAGTTCAACCACAGTCCATTGACTCACATTGACCTGGAGATGAGAGAGAGAAGAGGAATGTCTTGTTGGTCCAAAGTGTGGTGAAACCTGGGGTCACCTGAGCCCATGGACAAGGACATAGCCACATAGGGCTAGAGCTGAGACTGAAGCATCCAGCTATATGAAGTAAGATGCACAAGAACACCTAAACTTTCAGATAGTACCCATTTGACCTAGCCTCGATGGCTTGATAGTCAGAACTCGACTAGAAGAAGATAAAAAGAAAAATTTTGATAAAGGAAATGAGGGTAAATTGCTACAATTTAAAGAACTTGACCTATATTTATGGAGGTAATAGCTCAAAATACCAACAGAGAGGAAAGGAGTCTTCACATCAAGTATCAATGTTGTCCTCTCTGTATACAGGGTAGATAGGGACAGGGAAATTAGACATTGGCTGCGTAAAATGAGGGGTCAATGAAGGCACAAAGTGACTAGCTTACAAGTTTTCAAGAGGGAGTTTAGTTTAAGAGTGTGTGGGGGAAAAACAGAATCCCCACTGAATAGTTTTCATCTTGTCTGGATGGGTCTGGTAAAAAGAAATGGGGATAATATTCTTATGATTCACTAGTGAGTAATTGTTATCATGACTAATTTTGACTGTCACAATTGAAAAGGTAGAATTTTTATAACAAAAATGAGAGAGTAGTTAATTTTACAGTCCAGAGACAGAGGACCCTGGGACCATCAAGGGAGAAGAACACAAGCGGAGTGCGGACCCTATCCAGAGAAGCAGTGATACCAGAGATGAAGGCAGAGATGGGGACATGGAGAGAGGGAGCAGCTGAGGACTCTAGAT
>NW_006424931.1:0-1304 GCF_000296735.1 Chrysochloris asiatica | reverse complement strand
AGGGTCCCACACTCCACTCTTCTCCCTTGATGGTCCCAGGGACCTCTACTCCTAGACTGCAAAGTCAACCACTCCCCTCCTTTTGCTACACAGTGTTTACCTTTACATTTCCAACCCTCACAGTCAGTCCTGATAACAATTATTCACTATTATACCACAAGAGACTTATCCCCATCTCCTTTTATCAACCCCATCCAAACAGTTTGCATACTACTCAGTGGAGATTCTGCCTTCCTCCGTGCCATCTGGATCTAGGCTCCCTCTTGAAAGCTTGTAAGATAGTCACTTCTTGCCTTTGTAGACCCTCCATTTTGGGTAGCCATTGTCCAAGTTGCCCATCCCTGTCTACCCTGTGCACCAAGGGGGTAGGAATGATCCTTGCTGTAAAGATTTGTTCCCTCTTTTGAGCTACTGCATCCATAGGTGTAGGTCAAGTTCATCAAATTATATCAGATTACTCTTTTTTTCCTCTTCTTTTCTTCTTCTAGTTGAGCTCTGAACATCTAGTCATTGAAGCCAGGTCAAGGTCAAGTGGGTATTATCTGCAAGTGTGGGTGTTCTTATGAATATGCCCTCTCTTCTTAACAGCTGGATGCTTCACTCTCCACTCTAGTCCTCTATGGCTATGTCACTGACTTTGGGCCCATGAGTCCCCAGGTCTTGCCACACTGCTGGCCAGCCAGGTCTCCACCTGGGTTCACAGGAGTCTATGAACGTTGTAGGACTTAGCTCGCAGCTTCATTGCTGTTTTTCCCTCACTTTCCCTTATTGATGACCAGTGTGGTCACCAATCAGAGCGCATGCCTGCTCATGTATTCCCATTGAGTTTTAGTCTTGGAAGGGCATTTGCCCTGAGGGTACCCAACCACTTGCCTTGATGTCTCCTGGGCGAGCAACTTGCTTTTTCTTGTAGTAATCACCCAGATTGCCGTTATTGTTTTGTATTTTTCCTGTTGGTCTTTCTTTCAAGAAGTATCTTCTGTTCTTCAAGCCACTCCAGGCTGGTCAGCTTGTCCTTTCAAATGGAAATTTCCCACCTCAGAATATTCCAGAATGTGTTTCAGGATTCCACCTATGGTCTTATGTAATGCAGAGGCTCCACAGGAAGCCTCCTTCACTGGGCACGTTGTAGCCCCATTTTAGGTATTCCCATCAGTTATAAGCAGAAGACAGACTTACAAGCTTTCTATAGTGATATTTCTGGCTATTCCTTTCTGTCCCCCTCAAGTGTCTATTTTATAATGGTATGCAAGGGAAACCAAGATTCAAAAGACAGCCAAGCATCTTAACATTATTTCCCCCCT
>NW_006424930.1:0-1247 GCF_000296735.1 Chrysochloris asiatica | reverse complement strand
CTAGCCCTAGCCCTAAAGCCCTAACAGCACTGGCCCTAGCCCTAAAACCTTTGACCTAATGCCCTAACCCTAGCCCTACCCATATCCCTAAACCCCTAAAAGCACTAGCTCTAACCCTAGCCCTAAAGCCATAACAGCCCTAGTCCTAGCACTAGCCCTAAAGTCCTAACAGGCTACCCTAGGGCTATCCCTAAAGCCCTAACAGCTCTAGACCCAGCCCTGAAGCCCAAACAGCCCTAGGACTAGCCCTAGCCTTAAAGCACTAAGACACCTAGACCTAGACATAGCCCTAGCCCTAATAGCCTAACAACCCTAGCCCCAGCCCATAAGGTCTTGTCTTAATGCCCTAGCCCTAGACCTAGACCTAAAGCAATAGCCCTAGCCCTAAAGCCCTAACAGCCCTAGCCCTAGCCCTAAAGCCCTTTCCCTAATGGGCTAGCCCTATCCCTAGGCCTAAACCAAGCCCTAAACCCCTAGCCCTGGACTTAGCCCTAAAGCCCCAAAAGACCGAGCACTAGTCCTAAAGCCCTAACAGCCCTAGCACTAGCCATAAAACCCTAAAAGGCCTAACCATAGCCCTAAGCACTTTCCCTAATGCCCTAGCCTTAACCCTTGCTCTAAACGTAGCCTTAAAGTCCTAGTCCTTTCCTTAGCCCTAAAGCCCTAACAGCCCTAGCCCTAGCCGTAAAGCACTAACAGCCCTACCCCAATCCCTAAACTTCTAGCCCTAAATATTTAGCCCTAGCCCTAAAGCCCTAACAGCCTTAGCCCTAGCCCTAGCCCTAGCCTTAAAGCCCTAAAGCCCTAGACCTCGTCCTAGCCCTAGCCCTAATAGCCTAACAGCTCTAGCCTCAGCCCTAAAGCCCTTGTCCTAATGCCATAGCCCTAGCCCTAGACCTAAAGCCCTAGCCCTAAAACCCAAACATCCCTAGCCCTAGCCCTAGCCTTAAAGACCTAAGAGCCCTAGAAGTAGCCCTATCCCTAAAGCCCTAAAAGCCCTAGCCCTAGACCTTAAGCTCTAACAGCCCTAGGCTTAGCCCAAAGGCCTAACAGCACTAGCCCTAGCCCCAAAGCCCTTTCCCTAATGCCCAAGCCCTAGCCCTAGCTCTAAAAGTAACACAAAAGTCCTAGCCCTGGCCTTAGCCCTAAAGCCCTAACAGCCCTAGCCATAGCCCTAGCCCTAATGCCCTAAGAGCTCTAGCCCTAAACCTAGCACTAAAGCCCTATAAGACCTAGCCCAACCCTAG
>NW_006424929.1:0-1269 GCF_000296735.1 Chrysochloris asiatica | reverse complement strand
TGCTATCAAATTAGAAATCAACAATAGGAAGACCAAGGAAATAAAGTCTAATGCATGGAAACTGAATAACACCCTGCTAAAAAGCGACTGGGTAGTAGAAGAAATAAAACGTGAATTTACAAAGTTTCTAGAAACAAACAAGAACGAAAACACAATATACCAAAATCTTTGGGACACAGCGAAAGCAGTGCTGAGAGGACAATTTATTGCAGTAAATGGACATATCCAAAAATAAGAAAGAACCAAAATGAACACATTAACACAGCATCAACAACAATTAGAAACAGACCAACAGAGGGAACCTACAGCCACCAAAAGAAAAGAAATAATAAAGATTAGAGCAGAAATAAATGAGATAGAAAACAGAAAAACTATAGAAAGAATCAATAGGACAAGAAGCTGGTTCTTTGAAAGGATTAACAAAATTGACAAACCATTGGCAAACCTAAAAAAAAAAAGAGGGAGAAGACACAAATAACATGCATTAGAAACTACATGGGTGATGTCACAATGGAACCAAAGGAAATCAAAAGGGTAATAACAGAATACTATGAAAAGTTGTAGTCCAACAAATTTGAAAACAGAAGAGATAGATACATTTTTGCAAAAACATGACCTACCAAAACTTACACAGAGTGAAGTAGAAAACCTGAACAGACCCATAACAAAAGAAGAAATTGGAATGTGTGCTGCAGAACCCATGAGCACGACCAGCAGTCAGATTGATTACAGGGCAGGCTCCTCCACGCCGCCACCATGATCATCCCTGTGTGCTGCTTCACCTGTGGCAAGATCATCGGCAACAAGTGGGAAGCTTACCTGAGGCTGCTGCAAGGCGAGTACACCAAGGGGGACGTATTGGATGCCCTGGACCTGAAACGGTACTGCTGCCGCTGCATGCTGCTAATCCATGTGGATCTCATTGAAAAGCTGCTCAACTGTGTGCCCCTGGAGATGTGACTGCAGTGACTACCACTGCCCCTCCCTGAAGCTGATGAAACTGTCAGATGGGAGCTCAGAGCCATTCAATAAAGCCCTTAGCTAAAGCCCACACACACACCAAAAAAGAAGAAATTGATCAGGTCATCAAAAAACTCCCAACCAAAAAAAGTCCAGGCCCATATGGTTTCACTGGTGAGTTCTACCAAATGTTCAGGGAAGAGCTGTCACCAATTCTACTCAAATTATCCAGAAGACAGAGGAAGATGGAAAACTTCCTAATACATTTTATGAAGCAAGCATAACCCTCATACCAAAACCAGGGAAGGA
>NW_006424928.1:0-1305 GCF_000296735.1 Chrysochloris asiatica | reverse complement strand
TTGAACAGTCAGTAAAGCACAAGTGATCATCTTTCTGGTATTCTCTGCATTCAATCAAGATCCAGCTAACTCAGCAATGATACCCTTCATTCCACATCCTTTTTGTGAATTTCTGGCAACTCCTTGTCAATATACTGCTGCAGCCATATTTGAATTTGAATTACCTTCAGCAATTTTGTTCCTTGACTGAAAATCATGAATATGTTGTTGTTGTTAAGTGCCGACTCATAGTGACCCTGTCGAGGTTTCCGAGGAGTGACTGGTAAGCTTGAACTTCTGGCCTTGCTGTTCAAACTGACCTTGCAGTCCAGTGCATTAACCCACAGTGCCACACCAGGATTCCATTAATATGTCATTGATATATTAATGATTATTGTTCATGGGTCTGGATTCTACATTCTGATGGGCCACCTTTCTTTGAAATGGGCACAAATATGGATCTCTTCCAATTGGTTGGTATAGGTGAGTACACCCCTCAGCCTTGCATCAGTTTGCTGACACATTTCAATGTACACTCCATCAGTTTCTGATATAGGCTACCATTATATTCTTGTATGCTTATAACCCATATGACCCTTCTTTTCAAAACCACACAGGGAGTCAGGTATAATGTGTATTTCAGTACTGGTTACCTTCTCTATATTCACAATTGTCCTCAATGTCCAGGTGTCTGTCTCATACTTCAACAGCCCCAGAATCATCTATGGGACATTTGTTCCAGCTTTGAGCCAGTTAGTACGAGACTATTTTGTCAACCCTATTGTTTTACTATTTCTTCTTGACCCTTTTTATTTATGCTGCTTTTTAAAATTAACCTTTCCCTGTGTGGCATGAGTTTTTCTCAGCTTTGTATAGATGCATCTCTTATGATCATGGTTTGTTTAGCAGAAAAATAACTAACTCAAGTATAGGGGTGTCATATGATAATTAGTCTCTACTAGCTTGCCTAAGGGATCGCGGTGGCTCCATAGAATAAGCACTGGACTGAAAACCATAAGGTAGGTGGTTCAAATCCACCAGCTGCTCTTTGGGAGAAATATGAGTCTTTCTGATCCTGCAAAGGTTTAAAGCTTCGGAAACCCTGTAGAAAGTCTCCATGTGTTGGAAACGAGTAGATAGCACTTAGCAATAATAACAACAATGATCATTTGGAAGACCCCTTGTCTGTTGTCAGTTCTAATACTGAACTAGTATCGATACCAGTTAGATTTGAATTGATTCCAACTTCTGTTAGCCTGTGATAGTTTAGATTTTGTGTCAATTTGACCAGGTCAAGACTCTCAGTGGTTTGGCTCAATGTAATCA
>NW_006424927.1:0-1305 GCF_000296735.1 Chrysochloris asiatica | reverse complement strand
TCTTGGTTTGACTGATGTTACTGTCCTTTTCCATGATTTCTTCCCACAGATGTAGCCAATTTGACTATTGAATATTCCATCTAATGTGATCCACGTTGCATTTTATGTTGCTGAAAAAAGTATTTGCAATGTCATTGGTCTTGTAAAATTCTATCATGTGATATCAAATTTCATTTATATAACCAAGGCCAGTACGTTCTAACCCTCCTTTTTGTTTCCAACTTTCACATTCCAATTGCCAGTAATTACAAATGCATCTTGTTTGCGTGTTTAATAAGTCTCAGACTGAAGAAGATGGTTTGTTGATAAGTGCCATCAAAACAGTTTCAACTCACAGCAACCATGAACAGGGATTCCAAGGTTGTAAATATTTGCAGGAGCAGAAAGCCTCATCTGTCTTCTGTAGAGTGGCTGGTGGGTTTGAACTGCCAACCTTGTGATTTGCAATCCAGTGCTTATTCTACAGAGCCACCAGGCTCCTGAAGAAGTTGGTAGAATTCTTCAGTTTTATCATCACTGGATTTAGCGGTTGGTGTATAAATTAGAATAACAGTGATATTAACTGGTCTTCCTTGTAGCTGTATGACTATTATTCCATCAGAGACATCACTGTACTTTAAGATCTAGCTTGAGATGTTCTTTCCAACAATTACTGTGACACCATCACTCTTCAATTTGTCATTCCCAGCATAGTAAACCATAGGACTGTCTGATTAAAAAAGGCTAACACCAGTCTATTTCAGCTCACTAATATAATACTTAGAATGGAGCCCTAGTGTGGCACTGTATGATAAACACTGGACAACAAGATCTATTTGAATTACATGGTGGTGGTTCAAATCCACTAGCTACTCCTTGGAAACCCAATACAGGGTCACTATAAGTTGGGACTGACTCAACACCACTTAACAAGAACAACAACAAAGCTTAAGATACTGATTGTTATGCATTCCGTTTCGTTTTTGATGATTTCCCTGTTCCTAGATCCATACTTCATATTTTCCTTGTTCTGATTATTAATTGATGTTTGCAGCTGTTTCTTTATATTTTTGGTTGTGTCACATCAACAAATGAAGGCCCCAAATGCTTTGCTCCATTCACGTCATTAAGGCCAACTTTACTTTGAGGAGACAGCTCTTCCCCAGTCATATTTTAAGTGTTTCCAAACTGAGGAGCTCATGTTCTAGTACAGTATCAGATACTGTCTTACTGCTGTTCATAAATCTTTCAGTGCCTAACCATTCAGAAATAGTCCATCTCTCTTTCATCCTGGTCTTTTTCAGCCTGGAAGCCCCATTGAAACCT
>NW_006424926.1:0-1260 GCF_000296735.1 Chrysochloris asiatica | reverse complement strand
ACATGACAAATGAGTCAAACATGACAATATACTGAGAGCTATATGGCAGACACGTTCATTATGTTCATATACAGAGAGATACCTACATGGCAAATCAGTCCAACATATCCATATACAGAGAGCTAGCTACATGGCAGATGAGTCCATAATGTCCTTATCCAGAGAGCTAGCTACATGGCAGGGTCGTGCAATATTTCCATATACATAGTTTAGCTACAAGGCAGTTGAGTACAACTTGTCTATATACAGAGAGCTAACTACATGGAAGGGTATTGCAACATTTCCATATACAGAGTTCTAGCTACATGGCAGATGTGTCCAACGTGTCCATATACTGATAGCTAGCTACATGTCAGACGAATCTAAAATGTCCATGAACAGTAGTGAATAATTTCCATATAGAGGGTTCAAGCTACATGATAGATGAGTCCCAAGTGTTCATATACTGAGAGGTAGCTACATCACAGAGTAGTCCAATATGTCCATATACAGAGTTCTAGCTACTCAGTAGATGTGTACCCTGAATATGGACATGTTGGACTACTCTGCCATGTAGCTAGATCTCAGTATATGGACACGTTGGACACATCTGCCATGGAGCTAGATCTCTGTATATGGAAATGTTGTACTATCCTGCCATGTAGTTAGATCTCTATATATAGACTAGTTGGACTCCTCTGCCTTGTAGCTAGAAATCTGTATATGGAAATGTTGCACTATCCTGCCATGTAGCTAGCTCTCTGTATATGGACATTTTGGACTCGTCTGCCATATAGCTAGCTCTCTATATATGGATATTTTTTACTGATCTACCAAGTAGTTAGCTCTCTGTATATGAACATATTGGACTTGTCTGCCATGAAGCTAGCTCTCAGTATATGGACATGTTGGACTCATCTGGCATGTAGCTAGAACTCTATGTAGGGACATATTGAATTACTATGTTATATAGCTAGCTCTCAGTATATGGACAAGTTGGGCTCATCTGCCTTGTAGCTAGAAATCTGTATATGGAAATGTTACATTAACCTTCTATGTAACTAGCTCTCTATATAGGGACATTTTGGACTCGTGTGCCATTTAGCTAGCTCTCTGTACATGGATATGTTGGACTGATCTGCAAAGTATGTAGCCCTCTGTATATGAACATATAGGACTTGTCTGCCATGTAGCTAGCTGCAGTACATGAACACATGGGACACATCTGCCATGTAGTTAGAACTTGTATATGGAAATGTTGCACTACACTGCCATGTAGCT
>NW_006424925.1:0-1269 GCF_000296735.1 Chrysochloris asiatica | reverse complement strand
TTTCACCTTGTCTCAATGGGTCTGGTTAAAAGAGACGAGGATAAGATTCTTATGATTCAATAGTGAGTAATTGGTATCATGACTAATTGCGACTGTCACAATTGTAAAGATAGAAGTTTTGTAACAAAAACAGTGGAGTAGTTAATCTTACAGTCCAGGAACAGAGGACTCTAGGACCATCAAGGGAGAAGAGCAGAATATGGGACCCTAACCAGAGAAGCATAAACACCAGAGATAGAGGCAGAGTTGGGGACATGGAAAGAGGGAGCAGCTGAGGACTCTAGATTCATGGAAAGAGAAAGACTGAGTGCTGGTGGCCAGGAGACAGGCTTGTAGAATGTGCCTTTTGATGATATAAATTATTATATATACCTGAGTAAAAAAAAAAAAAAAGGTAAAATTAATAGAGAGAAATACTGTTAATTGATACAACATGGAGGGGATTATAATCATTATAATGAAACAAAGTATAAGATTTGTTGAATATAAAACTGATGATCTGCCCTGTAAACTTTCACTCAATTCACAATAAAAACTTAAAAAAAGAAGAAGTATTTTGCAACAGATTTGCCTAATGCAATATGTCATTTGATTTCTTTACTGATGTTTCCATGAGCATTGATTATGGATCCAAGCAAATTGATGTCTTTAGCAACTTTAATCTTTTCTCCATTTAACATGATGTTATTTATTGGTCAGGTTGTAAGGACTTTTTTCTTTACATTGGGTTGCAGTCCCTATGGAAGGCTATTATAGTCTGTGGTCTTCATCAGTAAGTATTTAAATCTTCTTCACTTTTAGCAAGCAAGGTTGTGTCATCTGCATATTGTTGGTTGTTAATGAGTCTTCCTCCAATGCCTGATGCCACAGCTTCTCCATATAATCCAGCTTCTCAGGTTATTTGCTCAGCAAACAGATTGAATAAGTATGATAGAAAGATAACATCCTGGTGCACATCTTTCCTGATTGTAAAACATTTAGTATCCCCTTGTTATATTCTGTTAGTTGCACTGTGGGTTAATGCGCCAGACTGCAAAGCCATTTGAACTTTAATATCGGTGGTTCAAGCTCACCAGCTGCTCCTCGGAAACTCTATACAGGGTCACTATGGGTCGGCACCGACTCGACGGCACTTCACAGCAACAGCAAGTCTAATTTGTTGTTGTTTAGTGTCATTGAGTTAGTTCCAAATAATAGTGACTGTGTATAGGGTTTCCAAGATTAGTTTCCTTGTTGTTGTTGTTGTTGTTGTTCTAGGTGCCATCCAGT
>NW_006424924.1:0-1246 GCF_000296735.1 Chrysochloris asiatica | reverse complement strand
TATCATCTGCATACCGCAGGTTGTTAATGAGTCTTCCTCCAATCCTGATGCCATGTTTTTCTTCATATAACCCAGCTTCTCATATGATTTGCTCAGCATACAGGTTGAATAAGTATGGTGAAAGAATACAACCTTGTAGCATACCTTTCTTAATATTAAAACATTCAGTGTTCCCATGTTCTGTTTGAACAACCACCTCTTGGTCAAGGTACAAATTCCACATGAGTACAATTAAGTGTTCCGGAATACTCATACTTCGCCATGTTGTTATTAGCTTGTTATGATTCACACAATTGAAAGCCTTTGCATAGTCAATAAAGAACAGGTAAACATCTTCCTGATATTCTCTGCTTTCAGCCAAGATCCATCGGACATCAGCAATGATTTCTCCCATTCCACGGCCTCTTCTGAATCCAGCTTGAACCTTGGAAATTCTCTGTCAATGTATGATTGTAGCCATTTCTGTATTACCTTTAGCAAAACTTCTCTCGCTTGAGATATCAAAGAGATTGTCTGATGACTTCCACATTCCTTTGGGTCACCTGTCTTTGGAATGGGCACAAATATGGATCTCTTCCAATCAGTCAACCAGATAGTTGTCTTCCAAATTTCTTGGCAGAGATGAGTGAGTGCCTCCTGTGCCGCCTCACTTTCTTGAAAGACTTCAATATTTATTCTATCAATTCTTAGTGCCTTGTTCTTTGCCAGTTCCTTCAATGAACCTTGGACTTCCTTCTTCATTATTACTGGATCTGGATCATATGCTACCTCTTGAAATTGTTGAACATTAACCCTTTCCTTTTGGTACAATGACTCTGTGTATTCCTTCCATCTTCTCTTGATGCATTCTGTGTCATTCAAGAATTTGCCCAGAGAATCTTTCAATAATGAAAGTCGAGGCTTGAATTTCTGCTTCACTTCCCCCAGCTTGAGAAATGCTGAGTGTGTTCTTCCTTTTGGATTTTCTGATTCCATATCTTTGCACAGTTTGTTGTAATATTTGGCTATATATTCTTTAGCTGATCTTTGAATTTTTCTGTTTAGCTCTTGGACCTCCTCATTTCTTCTATTTGCTTTAGCATCTCTACACTGGAGAGCAAGTTTCAGAGTCTCTTCTGACATCCATTTTGAACTTTTTCTTCTTTTGTGTCTTCATAATATGACTTTTTGTTTTCTTCAAGTATGATGTTCTTGATATCATTGCACAACCCTTCTGGTCTTTGGTCTTTAGTGTTTAATGTATCAA
>NW_006424923.1:0-1253 GCF_000296735.1 Chrysochloris asiatica | reverse complement strand
GCATATATCTACTCGTGTTATGGCTCATATTTCTTGTGGGTAAATACCAAGTAGAGGAATTGCTGGATCATAAGGTATTTCTATTTCAAGCCTTCTGAGGAAGCACCATATTGCTTTCCATTGTGGTTGGACCATTTTACAATCCTACCAGCAATGTAGGAGAATCTCAGTCTCTCCACATCCTCGCCAGCATTTATTGTCCTCTACTTTTTTAATCTTTGCTGTTATTGCTGGTGTGTGATGATATCTCAATGTTGTTTTGATTTGCATCTCTCTAATGGCTAGTGATTGTGAACATTTCTTCATATATTTGTTGGCTGCCCAGATTTCCTCCTTGATGAAGTGTCTGCCCATGTCCTGTGCCCATTTTTTAATTGGGTTATTTGTCTTTTTCTTGTAGAGATATTGTGGTGGTGGTGGTGGTGGTTATGTGCCGTGGATTCGGTTCTGACTCATAGCAACCCTGTACAAGGTTTCCGAGGCTATAAATCTTTACAAGAGCCGAAAGTCTCATCTGTCTCCAGCAGAGCAGCTGGTCATTTTGAACTGCTGACCTTGCTGTTTGCAGCTTGATTTGTAAACACTATGCTACCAGAGCACCTTAGAGGTATTATAGTTTCTTATATAGTTTAGAAATGAGTCCCTTGTCTGATGTCACATTGCAAAATAATTTTTCCCATTCTGTGGGTTCCCTTTTTACTCTTCTGGTGAAGTCTTTTGATGCACAGGAGTTTTTAATTTTTAGTATGTCCCAATCATCTATTTTGTCTTCTTTTGTTTGTGTAGTTTTCAAAATATTTGGTAGTCTGTGTATGCCTTGTATTAGAGCCCTCACATTTGTCCCTATTTTTTCATTGATGGCCTTTATAATTCTGGGATTCATATTTAGGTCTTTAGTCCGTGCTGAGTTGGTTTTTGTGTAGGGGTGAGGTAAAGGTCTTGTTTCAATCATTTGCATATCACTTTCCAGTTCTGCCAACACCATCTGTTAAAGAGACTATCTCCTCCCCATGCAATATACTTAGGTACTTTGTCAAAAAATCATTTGTCTGTATGTGGATGGGTTAATTTCTGAATTTTCAATTCTGTTCCATTGATCAATGTATCTTCCACTGTACCAGTACCATGCTGTTTTGACCACTGTAGCTTTATAGAAAAATTTGAAATCAGGGTGTGAGAAGTTTCCAACTTTTTTCTTTTTCTTAAGCAGTGCTTTACTTATCCTGGACCTCTTTCCTTTCCATAGAAAGTTT
>NW_006424922.1:0-1261 GCF_000296735.1 Chrysochloris asiatica | reverse complement strand
TAATCCATACCAAAGGCTGTGCTCTTTGATCTTCATCAGTAAATATTTTAAGTCCTGTTCACATTCAGCAAGCAAGGTTGTATCATCTGCATATCGCAGGTTGTTAATGAGACTTCCTCCAAATCTGATGCCACATTTTCTTCATAGAACTCAGCTTCTCAGATTATTTGCTCAGCATACAGGTTGAATAAGTATGGTGAAATAATACAACCCTGTCGCACACCTTTCTTAATTTTAAACCACTCAGTGTTCTCATGTTCTGTTCGAACAAGTGTCCATGTACAGATTCCTCATGAGCACAGTTAAGTGTTCTGGAATACTCATACTTCGCAATGTTGTCCATAGCTTGGACAATCCACACAATCAAAAACCTTTGCGTAGTTAATAAAGCACAGTTAAACATCCTTCTGGTATTCTCTGCTTTCAGCCAAGATACAACAGACATCAGCAATGATATCCCTTGTTCCATGGCCTCTTCTGAATCCAGCTTGAACCTCTGGAAGTTCTCTGTCAATGTACGCTTGCAGCCATTTCTGTATTACTGTTAGTAAAACTTTACTCGCCTGGATATCAAAGAGATTGTCCGAAGACTTCCGCATTCCATTGGGTCACCTCTCTTTGAAATGGACACAAATATGGATCTCTTCCAAACTGTTGGCCAGATAGTTGTCTTCCAAATTTCTTGGCAGAAATGACTGAGTCTCTCCTGTGCCGCCTCACTTTCTTGAAAGATTTCAATTTTTATTCCATCAATTCCTGGTGCCTTGTTCTTTTCCAATTCCTTCAATGCACTTTGGACTTGCTCCTTCAGTATCATTGGCTCTTGATCATATACTACGTCTTGAAATGGTTGAACATTAACCATTTCCTTTTGGTACAGTGACTCTGTGTATTCTTTCCATTTTCTCTAGATGCTTTCTGCATCATTCAATAATTTGCCCAGAGAATCCTTCAATAATGAAAGTCAAGGCTTGAATGTTTTCTTTAGTTCCACCAGCTTGAGAAAAGCTGAGCATGTTCTTCCTTTTTGGATTTCTGACTCCAGATCTTTGCACATTTTGTTGTAATATTTGGCTTTATCTTCTCAAGTTGATCTTTGAAATTTTCTGTTCAGCTCTTGGACCTCTTCATTTCTTCCATTTGCTTTAGTATCTCTATGCTGGAAAGCAAGTTTCACTGTCTCTTCTGACATCCATTTTGATCTTTTCCTTATTTCTTGTCTTCTTAATGATTTTTTGCTTTCTTCATGTATGATGTTCTT
>NW_006424921.1:0-1305 GCF_000296735.1 Chrysochloris asiatica | reverse complement strand
CAATAGTGTTCATATACTGAGAGCTACCTACATGCCAGACAAATCAATATGTTCATACACAGAGAGCTATATACTTGTCAATCAGTCAAACATATCCATGTACAGAGAGCTAACTACATAGCAGATGAGTCCAAAATGTCCCTAAACAGAGAGCTAGCTACATGGCAGTATAGTACATTTCCATATACAGAGTTCTAGCTACAAGGCAGATGAGTCCAATTTGTCTATATAGAGAGAGTTAGGTATATGGCAGTGTGGTGCAATATTTCCATGTACAGAGTCCGAGCTACATGGCAGATGTGTCCAACATGTCCATATACTGAAAGCTAGCCACATGACAGATCAGTCCAAAATATCCATGTATAGAGATCCAGCTACATGGCAGACAAGTCCAAAATGTCCGTATACAGAGAGCTATCCATATGGCAGAGTAGTGCAACATTCCATATACATAGTTCTATCTACAAGGCAGATTAGTCCAACTTGTCTATATACAGGAAGATAGCTACATGGCAGAGTAGTGCAGAATTTCCATATACAGAGTTCTAGCTGAATGGTAGATGTGTCCAATGTGTCCATATACTGAGAGCTAGCTACATGGCAGAGTTGTCCAACATGTCCATATTCAGCGTAGAAGCTACATGGCAGATAATTCCAACGTGTCCATATACTGGGAGCTATCTACCGGGCAGACAAGTCCAATATGTTCATATACAGCGAGTTATCTACTTGGCAGATCAATCACCATATGCATGTACAGAGAGCTAGCTTCATGGCAGATGAGGAAAAAATGTCCATTTACAGAGAGCGAGCTACATTGCATGGTAGTGCAACATTTCCACATACAGAGTTTTAGCTAAAAGGCAGATGCATCCAACTTGTCTATATACAGAGAGCTAGCTAGATGGCAGAGAAGTGCAACATTTCCATATAAAGTATTCTAGCTACATGGCACATATGTCCAATGTGTCCATATGCTGAGCACAATCTACATGGTAGAGATGTACAATATGTTCATATACAGAGAGCTACCTACTTGGCAGATCAATCAACATATCCATGTACAGAGAGCTTGCTACATGGCAGACGAGTACAAAATGTCCATATACAGAGAGCTAGCTGCATTGCATGGTAGTGCAATATTTCCACATACAGAGTTTTAGCTAATAGGCAGATGAGTCCAACTTGTCTATAAACAGAGAGCTAGCTACATGGCAGAGAAGTGCAATATTTCCATATATAGAGTTCTAGCTACATGGCAGATGTGTCCAACGTGTCCATATACTGAGAGCTAGCTACATGGCA
>NW_006424920.1:0-1304 GCF_000296735.1 Chrysochloris asiatica | reverse complement strand
TTCCGACCCATAGTGACCCTGTACATGGTTTCTGAGGCTGTAAATCTTTATGGGAGCAGAAAGCCTCCTCTTTCTCCCACAGAGCGGCTGGTAGTTCCGAACTGCTGACCTTAAGGTTCACAGGCCGTTTCAGAACCACTATGCTACCAGAGCAGGTTGAATAAGTATGGTGAAAGAATACAACCCTGTTGCATAACTGTCTTAATTTTTAAAACATTCAATGTTCCCATGTTCTGTTCAAACAACTGCCTCTTGGTCCAGGTACAGATTCCTCATGAGTATAATTAAATGTTCCGGAATAGTCATACTTCACAATATTGTCCATAGCTTGTCATGTTCCACACAATCTAAAGCCTTTGCATTGTGTCAATAAAGCACAGGTAAACATCTTTCTGCTAATCTCTGCTTTGAGCCAAGATCCATCGGACATCAGCAATGATATCCCTCATTCCACTGCCTCTTCTGAATCCAGCTTGAACCTCAGGAAGTTCTCTATCAATGTATGATGGTTGCTGCTGTTGCTGTTATGTGCCATGGAGTAGGTTCTGATTCATAGTGACCCTATACAGTGTTTCCGAGGCTATAAATCTTTACGGGAGCAGAAAGCCTCATCTTTCTCTCATGGAACAGCTGGTAGTTTCGAACTGCTGACCTTATGGCTCACAGCCCAATTCATAACCACTACGCTACCAGAGAATGTATTATGGTAGCCGTTTCTATATTGCCTTTGTTGTTGTGTGCCATGGAGTTGGTTCCGACTCATAGCGACCCTGTTCAGGGTTTCGGAGGCTATAAATCTTTATGGGAGCAGAAAGTCTCATCTTACTCCCACGGAGCTGCTGGTAGTTCCGAACTGCTGACCTTAAGGTTCACAGCCCGAGTCGTAACCACTATGCTACCAGAGCTCCTTAAGCAAAACGTTATTCACATGACATATCAAAGAGATTGTCCAATGATTTCTGCATTCTTTTGGGTCACCTCTCTTTGGAATTGGCACAAATACGGATCTCTTCTAATCAATTGGTAAGATTTATTGTCCAAATTTCTTGGCATTGATGAGTGAGTGCCTCCTGTGCTGCCTCACTTTCTTGAAAGATTTCAATTTTTATTCCACCAGTTCCAGGTGCCTTGTTCTTTGCTAATTCCTTCAATGCACCTTTGACCTCCTCTTTCAGCATCATTGGCTCTTGATCATATGCTACCTCTTGAAATGGTTGAACATTAATCATTTCCTTTTGGTACAGTGACTCTGTGTATTCCTTCCATCTTCTCTTGATGCTTTCTGCATTATTCAATAATTTGCC
>NW_006424919.1:0-1305 GCF_000296735.1 Chrysochloris asiatica | reverse complement strand
AGTTGGTTTGAACAGCAAAGTTGGTGGTTCAAGTTTACCAGCTGCTCCTCAGAAACCCTATACAGGGTCGCTCTATGTCAGGACAGACTCAACGGCACTTAACAACAACAACAAACATCACTGATTATTTCTTTTATTAAGAAAACCTTTTCTTAACTTTTGCAACATTGGTCTCATACGATACTTGTCTTTTTTTTTTTTTTTTTTCACTCATTTCAGCACAATTTCAACTAATTTCAGTTAGCACAATGTCCTCCAGGTTCATCCTTGCTGGGAAGTGTTTTGCAGATTCATCATTATTTTTCAATATTGCATAATATCCCATTGTAAGTACAAAACTTTGTTTAACAGTCTTCTGTTTATGGACATTTAGGCTGTCTCCGTCTTTTTGATGTGTCTCTTGTAGACAGCATATTGAAGGATCTTGTTTTCTTATCCATTTGGCTCTCTCTGTCTCTTGATTGGTTCATTTAATCAATTTAAATTGAGTGTAGTTATTAACAGGTATGCATTTATTGCTGTTATTTTGATGTGTGTGTTTTTAGCGTTGTTGCTGATTTCTTTGTTCCACATAGTTTTTCTCTGCTGAGTCCATTTTGTTTGTGTGTTTTCTTTCCATTTTCTGAATTTCTGTGTGTTAATATTTACTAAATCTTTCTGATTTTCCTTTTATTAATTTTAATGTGCAGGTGTATCAAGTTTCTTTGACGTCTCCATGTAATTTATCAAAATTTCCCCTACTTGAACCAGTTTTTTTATCTTAGAATCTACTTGACTTCCTAGACATTTGAAAGTTCATTATTCACTCTTTTTGCTTTGTAGTTGACTTCATCATAAATTGATATCTCTTGCTTTATTTTAAATATTTATATATCTGGAATGATTTCTGGCATAGTTATTTATGGTAATCTAAGCGCTGTGGGTTACTGCGCCAGACTGCAAAGCTGTTTGAACTGCAAGGCCGGCGATTCAAGCTCACCAGCTGCTCCTCAGAAACCCTATACAGGGTCGCTATGGGTCGGAACTGACTCGATGACGGTACTTAACAAGAATAACAACAAGGTTGTTGTTTGCTGTTGGTTCTCAGTCCAAAAACACTCTGTAATTTTTTTTTTTAATTGGTCTGGTCATTACAAATTTCTATAATTTTTGTTTATCAGGAAATGTACTAATTTTGGTGTACTTGAGGGATAACTTTTCTGGATATATATATCTATGAACCTCCCTCTTAGTTGTATCTTGCCTGCCTTGTCACCCATGTTATCTATCATGTGTCTACCCTGTAGCCCATGAATAATTGTCCTT
>NW_006424918.1:0-1305 GCF_000296735.1 Chrysochloris asiatica | reverse complement strand
AAAAAACTTAAAGAAAAAAGCAGTTGAAAAAAAACCCAAACTGGACTGTTAACTGCAAGATCAGTGTTTCAAACCCACCAGGCACTCCTTAGAAACTCTACACAGGGTTTCTATGAGTCAGAACTGACTCGACAGCGCTTAACAAAATAAAAACAATACTATTTCCTATAGTGGTTGCTCCGTTTTATAGTTTCATCAGCAATCTGGGTCCATTTCTCTAATTCTTACCAGAAGGATTCGGCATTCTTTGATTTATACCACTTCAAAATGACCATTTTGGCTTTCTCATGGGATTACAGTCATGTTCCTTTTCAATGTTCTTTGAGTTTTGTGAACAAAAAGAAATCCGAGGGAGCAAGATCAGGAATATAGGGTGGGTGAGGTATGGCTCACCAGCGAAATTCTTGTAGGACAGCCTTTGTTGTTGTTCTTGTTATGTGCCGTCGAGTCGATTCCGACCCATAGCAACTCTGTACAGGGTTTCCGAGGCTGTAAATCTTTACGGGAGTAGAAAGCGTCATCTTTCTCCCGCAGAGTGGCTGGTAGGTTCGAACTGCTGACCTTAAGGGTCGCAACCCGATTCGTAACCAGTACGCTACCAGAGATTGCTACCCTCAAAAAATGAGCATTGTCATGATGGGAACAATTTTTTTTCTTAACTTTGTATTGTGAATTGAGTGAAAGTTTGCAGATAAGATCATCAGTTTTACATTCAACAGCGCAGACACTGTGCTTCATCTCAATGATTACAATCCTTTCTGTGCAACAACAGTCATCTTTATTCCCTGTGGGTCTCCATTTACATCTTGTATTTTACCAATGAACAAAGGATGTATACATACAAAACAAAAAATATATATTCATTTACATGTGCAAAGGGCACATTCTGTAAGCCAGCTTCTTGTCCCTAGTCTGTGTGCCTTACTCAGTCCATAAGCCTTGAGCCTGCAGCTGTTCTGTCTCTGCCATCATCTCTGCTGTCACCACTTTTCTAGGTAGGTATCTCACACTTTACTTAATGATCTTCCTTCTTTATGGTCCTGGGATTATCTGTTCCTGAAATGAAATATTCACTACTCCCTCCTTTTAGTAATAAGGAGCTCTGGTAGCGTAGTGGTTACCAATTGGGCTGCGAACCTTAAGGTCAGCATTTCAAAACTATCAGCTGTTCTGCGAGAGAAAGATGAGACTTTCTGCTCCCGTAAAGATTTACAGCCTCCGAAACTCTGTACAAGGTCGCTTTGAGTTGGAACTGACTCCACGGCACATCACCACCACCTTTTAGTTATATATTTTCTACAATTA
>NW_006424917.1:0-1284 GCF_000296735.1 Chrysochloris asiatica | reverse complement strand
CATCAGTAAATATTTTAAGTCCTCTTCACTTTCAGCAAGCAAAGTTGTATCATCTGCATATTGCAGGCTGTTAACGAGGTTTCTTTCAATCCTGATGCCACATTTTTCTTCATATAACCCAGCTTCTCAGAATATTTGCTCAACATACAGGTTGAATAAGTATGATGAAAGAATTCACCCCTGTCGCACAACTTTCTTAATTTTAAACCATTCAGTGTTTCCACGTTCTGTTTGAACAACTGCTTCTTGGTCCATGTACACATTCCTCATGAGCACAATTAAGTGTTCTGGAATACGTATACTTTGCAATGTTGTCCATAGCTTGTCATGATCCACACAATTGATAGCCTTTGTGTAGTCAATAAAGCACAGGTAAACATTTTTCTGATATTCTCTGCTTTCAGCCCAGATCCATCAGACATTAGCAATGATATCCCCGTTCCACGGCCTCTTCTGAATTCCACTTGAACCTCTGGAAGTTCTCTGCCAATGTATACTTGCAGCCATTTCTGTATTACCTTTAGTAAAACTTTACTCGCATGGGATATCAAAGTGATTGTCTTCTGATTTCCACATTCTGTTGGGTCACCTCTCTTTGGAATGGGCACCAATAGGGATCTCTTCCAATCAGTCATCTAGATAAGTTGTCTTCCAAATTTCTTGTCATAGATGAATGAGTACTTTCTGTGCCACCTCATTTTCTTGAAAGATTTCAATTTTTATTCCATCAATTCCTGGTGCCTTTCTCTTTGCCAGTTCCTTCAATGCACCTTGGACTTCCTCTTTCAGTATCATTAGCTCTTGATGATATGTTACCTCTTGAAGCGGTTGAACATCAACCATTTCCTTTAAGTACAGTTACTCTGTGTATTCCTTCTATCTTATTTTGATGTTTTCTGTATCATTCAATAATTTGTCCAGAGAATCCTTCAATGACGAAAGACGAGGCTTGAGTTTTTTATTCAGTTCCCCCAGCTTGGGAAATGCTGAGCGTCTTCTTTTTTGGTTGTCTGACTTCAGATCTTTGCACATTTTGTTGTAATATTTGGCTTCATCTTCTAGAGCTGACCTTTGAAATTTTCTGTCCAACTCGTGGACCTCCTTATTTCTTCCATTTGCTTTAGCATCTCTGTGCTGGAGATCAAGTTTCAGTGTCTCTTCTGACATCCATTTTGACCTTTTCCTTCTTTCTTGTCTTCTCAGTGCCTTTTTGCTTTCTTCATGTATGATGTTCTTGATGTCATCCCACAACTCTTCTGGTCTTCAGTCTTTAGTCTTTAATGC
>NW_006424916.1:0-1306 GCF_000296735.1 Chrysochloris asiatica | reverse complement strand
TTGGGGGTCTTCCTCTTTTTCTCTGACCCTCTACCTTACCCAGCATGACATCCTTCTCCAGCGACTGTTCTCTCCAGACAATGTGTCCAAAGTATGAAATGCATAGTATAGTGAAAAGACTTCCTTTATGTGGTCTTTTGTCTCAGTTCTTTGAAAAAACAGCTTGTGTTATTTTTCCCCTAAATCCTGAGGAGCTATCTTTGCCTTAGTTTACTCAGAAAGTTTATTACTTTGTCCAGGTTGATTAACATTTCCCGGGCAAGATGTAAACAGTTTGTGGTTTGATACTTTGGGTCTGCAGCTTGCTTGTGATTGGTATGCACTTTGCAGGGATTAGTCAATAGACTATGCAAATGAAGTGTATATAACCTACTATGTAAGAGAACTATCTGTGGTCTATCAAGAGGGGATTGGTTAGTTTGTGACCCTGGTGGATAGTCCATGTCTTGAAATTTACTAGAAGCATATGTTAAATACAGTCAACTCCACAGAGGTTTTTCAGATAGAAGGAAGCAGGAAGAGAGAGAAAAGAGACAGTATGTGCATGTAAGCACACTCTAGGGCGAAGGCAAGAAACCTCTTTAAAAAGATGTAACACAGGTCAAAACCAAGACTGAACTCACTACCATCGAGTCAACTCTGACTCATAAAGACCCTATATAGGGTTTCCAAGACTAAATCTTTATGGGAGCAGACAGCCTCCTCTAGCTCCTGTGGATCCGAACTGCCGACTCTGCAGTTAGCAACCCAGTGTGTAACCCACAGTGCCACCACCAGGGCTGCTTGTAACACAAAGCAAGAGATGTATAACTGAAGATAATGCAAGACCCAAGAGGGGCCCAGTAGCAGAGCCAACAGTGACATGCCTGCAAAGGGCCCTGTTGCAGAATCCATGGTGACAGATGGCAGGACCAAGAGGAGCCTGTCCTCGGAGCCAAGGGAGACCCAAATGACTGAGAAAAACTGAGACGTGTGCAGCACTGAGGGAAACTACCTACATGCTTCCTGATCCTAATCCTGAGTTGTATCCTGACCCTGTTGTTTTTAAATACTGTCAAGTTGGTTTCAACCCATAGTGTTCCTGTATAGGGTTTCCAAGGAGCAGTTGGTGGGAAGTGCTGACCTTGCAGTTCAAACCAACTTTGCAGTCCAGCACTTTTACTTCCTTAATAGGTACTCCTGGTGTGGCACTGTAGGATAGCACTAGACCACAAGGTCAGTGGTTCAAATCCATCAGCAGGTCTTCTGAAACCCTATGTTGTTGTCATGTGCCATGAAGTCGGTTCCGACTCATAGTGACCCTGTA
>NW_006424915.1:0-1306 GCF_000296735.1 Chrysochloris asiatica | reverse complement strand
TTGGACAATGAACAAGGAAGACTATAGAATAAGAAGACTGAAAGTATCAAGGACTGCCAAAAGAAAAAACTGTGTTGGAAAAAGTACAGCTGGAATGCTCCTTAGAAGCCAGGATGGCAAGACTTTGGCTCTCTTACTTTGGACATATTATTAGGAGGCATCAATACCTGCAAAAGAACACCATGCTCAGAAAAGTGGAGGATCCGTGAAAAAGAGGAATACCTCCAATGGAATGACACAGTAAGATAAACTATGAGCACAAACCTAACAATTGTGAGGATGGCACAGCATCAGGGAGTGTTTCATTCCGCTGTGCATAGGGTCGCTATGAATCAGAACCAATTCAATGACACCTAACAGAAACAGTATGTATATATGTATATACAAGGGTGCTTTAAGAAGTACATGGAAAAATGAAATAAAAATATAATGGAATTTTCCCATAAACTTCTAGCATGGTGCTGTAGGATAAATACCAGACCACAAAGTCAGTTTGAACCACAAGGTTAGTGTTCAAACTTGCCAGCTGCTCCTCAGAAACCCTATACAGAGTCACTATGAGTTGAAACCAACTCTACAACACTTAACAACAACAACATATATATTCCAATCCTGAAAGAGGGATGTGAATCAGCATAACTATGCATGGACAGAAATGCTGTCATTTGCAAAAAGAACCATAAAGATTGATTGCGAGTCTTTGAATTGCCATCCTGTGCTCAGGAATTCATTTGAAGGAGCACTCTAGCATGCGGTAAGCATGTTGGCAGGGAGGAATTCAGACACTAGGGTCCAAGTGCGTGGACTCCACCTTTCATTTTCCATGTGAACTCTGAGAAATTACTTAACCTCTGCCTCTCAGTCTCCTCTTTTATAAAGATGGATAATAATAGCAACTTCCATTAAGGGGCTATTAAGACTTTAAGATGAGCAAGTACAAAGAAAAAAAGAAAACACAATACAGAATAGCCACCACTGAGTTGATTCTGTCTCATGGAGTCCCCGAATGTATCGGAGTAAAATTGTGCTCTACAGAGTCCTTAAAAGCTGATTTTTCAGAAGCCCACGGCATCTCTGGGTGGACTTAAACCTTTTGGTGAGCAGTTTAGCACTTTACCATTATCATCACTCAGGGGCATTTGTAGAGTCCTAGGATAAGGAGCTCTGGTAGCGTAGTGGTTACGAATCGGGCTGCGAACCTTAAGATCAGCGGTTCGAAACTACCAGCCGCTCCGCGGGAGAAAGATGAGGCTTTCTACTCCCGTAAGGATTTACACCCTCGGAAACCCTGTACAGGGTCGCTATG
>NW_006424914.1:0-1306 GCF_000296735.1 Chrysochloris asiatica | reverse complement strand
TCCAGTCTTCAATTGATGGGCACTTAGGCTATCTCCATCTTTTTGCTATTGTAAATAGTGCTGCTATGAACATTGGTGTGCATATATCTACTCGTGTTATGGCTCATATTTCTTGTGGGTAAATACCAAGTAGAGGAATTACTGGGTCATAAGCTATTTCTATTTCCAACCTTCTGAGGAAGCATCATATTGCTTTCCAGAGAGGCTGGACCATTTTGCAAACCCACCAGCAATATAGGAGCGCCCCAGTCTCTCTACATCCTAGCCAGCACTTATTGTCCTCTACTTTTTCGATCTTTGCTGTTATTGCTGGTTTGAGATGATATCTCATTGTTGTTTTGATTTGCATCTCTCCAATGGCTAGTGATCATGAACATTTCTTCATATGTTTGTTGGCTGCCCATATCTCCTCCTTGGTGAAGTATCTGTCCATGTTCTGTGCCCATTTTTTAATTGGGTTATTTGTCTTTTTCTTGTAGAGGTGTTGTAATTTCCTATGTATTTTAGAAATGAGTCCCTTGTCTGATGTGTCATTGCAAAAGATTGTTTCCCATTTTGTGGGTTCCTTTTTTACTCTTTTGGTGAAGTCTTTTGATACACATAAGTTTTTAATTTTTAGTATGGCCCACTCATCTATTTTGTCTACTTTTGTTTGTGTGGTTTTCAAAATGTTTGGTAGTCTGAGAATTCCCTGTATTAGAGCCCTCACATTTGTCCCTATTTTTCATTCATGACTTTCATAATTTTGGGATTCACGTTTACATTTTTAATCCATGCTGAGTTGGTTTTTGTATAAGATGTGAGGTGAAGTTCTTGTTTCAATCTTTTGCATATCACTTTCCAGTTCTGCCAGCACCATCTGTAAAAGAGACTATCTCTTCCTCATGTAACATACCTAGGCACTTTGTCGAAAATCAGTTGGCTGTGTGTGAATGGGTTAATTTCTGGATGCTTGATTTTGTTCCACTGATCAAAATCTTTCATTGTACCAGTACCAGGCTGTTTTGACCACTGTAACCGTGTAGTAGATTTTGAAATTGGAGAATGAGAGGCTTCCAACCTTGTTCTTCTTCTTAAGCAGTGCTTTGCTTATCCTGGGTCTCCTTCCTTTCCATATAAAGTTTGTAATTGTCTTTTACATCTCTTTGAAGAATGTTGCTGGAATCTGAATTGGAAATGCATTATATGTGCATATTGCTTTGGGTTGTATTGACATTTTCACGATGTTGAGTCATCCTATCCAGGAACATGGTATGTTCTTCCACTTTTGTAAGTCTCTTTTGGTTTCTTGTAGTAGTGTATTGTA
>NW_006424913.1:0-1285 GCF_000296735.1 Chrysochloris asiatica | reverse complement strand
AAAAGATCATAACCTTTACATTCAACAAATCATATACTTTGTTTCACCTCAATGATTACAGTAATTTAGTTTGATATATACTCAATAACTCAGTGTTTTTTATATATAGGATATTATGTACCCATATTTATAAGTAGATTAGCCTAGAATTTTTCTTTTCCTTTATAATTTTCTTATGGTTTATACATTAGAATTGTAATTGTCTAATAAAATAGTTGGGTTGATGTTCTGAAATTATGTGTTTAAGATAGAAATGATCTATTCCTAGAATATTAGGACTATTCCTGTGTCTCCTGCTTTTTTGGAGGGTAGTTTGTTTGTTTTTTACTACTGTGACTTTATTCCTTTCTGTTTGTTTCTTCTATAACTACTGATCTACTCAGGCATTTTATTTTTTCTTAAGTCCATTTTGATGATTCATATTTTTCTAAATCTTTCTATTTTATTTATTTATATAAACTCATGGTACACATTTCCATATAGTATTCTCTTATTTAGGGTGTACGGTGGCTCCATATGATAAACATTGGACCGCATACCACAAGGTCCGCAGTTTGAGCTTCCAGATACTCTGTGAGAGAAAGATGAGGCTTTGTGCTCCTGTAAAGATTTTAAAAGCCTTGGAAACCTTATGCAGGGTGATGATGAGTTGGAACCAGTTCAAAGACACCCAACAACAACAACAACAACATTCTCTTATTTTTTTAAAAAAAGTTCTTGTAATTTAAAATTATTGTGTGTTTGAGTGAATGTATTTCTCTTATTTTTTTGCCAAAAATCTGTCTGTTTCATACTTTTAAAATAAACAAATCCTTAAATCTACTATCAGCTCTCACAGACGCAGCAGCCAAGAAAATAAAAAAACTCTTATTGCATTAAGCAAATCTAATGTAAAAGATCTCATTAAAGTATGATAGAGCAAAGACATCAGTTTGAAGATCAAGGTGCAACTGACATAAGCCATGATATTTTCAATTAATTCATATGCATGTAAAAGTTGGAAAATGGATAAAGAAGACTGTAGAATAATTGACGCATCTGAATTATGGTATTGGCAGGGAATATTGAAAGTACCGTAGACTCCCATAAAATCAAACAAATCTGCCTTGGAAGAAGTACAGCCAGAATGCTCCTTAGAAGTAAAGATGGTGAGACTCAATCTCTAGCACTTTAGACATGTAGTCAGGAGAGGTCAGTCCCTAGCGAAGGAAATTGTACTTGGTAGAATGGAAGGTCAACAAAAAGAGGAATACTCCCTGAGAGCTGAATTGACACAGTGGGAGCA
>NW_006424912.1:0-1306 GCF_000296735.1 Chrysochloris asiatica | reverse complement strand
TATCCCACCTGAATTTAGAGATCATCTGAAGAACAGATTTGATACATTAAACACTAAAGACTGAAGACCAGAAGAGTTATGGATGACATCAAGAACATCATATGTAAGGAAAGCAAAAAATCATCACAAAGACAAGAAAAAAGGAAAAGGTCAAAATGGATGTCAGAAGAGATACTGAAACTTGCCCTCTAGCATAGAGATACTGAATCAAATGGAAGGAATGAGGAGGTAAAATACCTGAAAAAAAAAAAAATTTTCAAAGATCAGCTTGAGAAGATAAAGCAAAATATTACAACAAAATGTGTAAAGATCTGGTGTCAGAAAACCAAAAAGGAAGAACATGCTCAGCATTTCTCAAGCTGGGGGAACTGAAAAAATCCAAGCCTCAACTTTTGTTATTGAAGGATTCTCTGGGCAAATTATTGAATGATGCAGAAAATATCAAGAGAAGATAGAAGGAATATACAGAATCACTGTACCAAAGGGAAATGGTTGATGTTCATCCATTTCAAGAGGTAGCATATGATCAAGAGCCAATGATACTGAAGGAAGAAGTCCAAGGTGCATTGAAGGAATTGGCAAAGTACAAAGCACCAAGAATTGATGGAATGAAAATTGACATCTTCCAAGAAAGTGAGGCGGCATAGGAGGCACTCACTCATCTCTGCCAAAAAATTTGGAAGACAACTATCTGGCCAACTGATTGGAAGAGATCCATATTTGTGTCCATTCCAAAGAGAGGTGACCCAATGGAATGCGGAAATCATTGGACAATCAATCTCTTTGATATCCCATGCAATAAAACTTTTACTAAAAGTAATACAGAAATGGCTGCAAGCATACATTGAGAGAGAACTTCCAGAGGTTCAAGCCAGACTCAGAAGAGGCCATGGAATGAGGGATATCATTGCTGACGTCCAATGGATCTTGACTGAAAGCAGAGAATATCAGAAAGATGTTTACCTGTGCTTTATTGACTACGTAAAAGCTTCCAATAGTGTGGATCATGGCAAGCTATGGACAACATTGTGAAGTATGAGTATTTTGGAACACTTAATTATGCTCATGAGGAATCTGTACTTAGAACAAGAGGCAGTTGTTCTTACAGAACATGGGAACACAGAATGGTTTAAAATTAGGAAAGGTGTGCGACAGGGTTGTATTCTTTCACCATACTTACTCAATCTGTATGTTGAGCAAGTAATCCGAGAAGCTGGTTTATATGAAAAAAAAAAAAAAAAAAGATGGCATCAAGATTGGAGGAAGACTCATTAACAACCTGCGATATGCAGATGATACAACCTTG
>NW_006424911.1:0-1306 GCF_000296735.1 Chrysochloris asiatica | reverse complement strand
GCTAGCTCTCTGTACATGGATATGTTGGACTGATCTGGCATGTAGTCATCTCTCTCAGTATGAAGAGGTTGGATTCATCTGCTTTGTAGCTAGTCTTCTATATATACACATGTTGGACTCATCTGCCATATAGCTATCTCTCAGTATATGGACATGTTGGATTCATTTGCCATGTAGCTTGGACTCTGTATATGGTCATGTTGAAATTCTCTGATATGTAGCTAGCTATAAGTATATAGACATGTTGGTCTCATCTTCCATGTAGCTAAAGCTCTGTATATGGAAATGTTGCACTACTCTGCCAAATAGGTAGCTCTCTGTATATGTACATTTTGGACTTCCATGCCATGTAGCTAGATTTCTGTGCATGGGTATGTTGGAATGATTTCCCATGTACGTAGCTCTCTGTATACTAACATATTGGACTTCTCTGCCATGTAGCTAGCTCACTGTATATGGACATGTGGGAATCATCAGCCATGTAGACATTTCTAACACTGTGAACATATTGGTCTCATCTGCTTTGTAGGTAATCCTCTATATATACACATGTTGGATTCATCTGCCACGTAGCTAACTCTCAGTATATAGACATGTTGGACTCTTCTGCCATGTAGCTAGTACTCTGTATATGGACATGTTGGAGTACTCTGCTATGTCACTAGCTCTCAGTATATGCACACATTGGACTCATCTTCCATGTAGATAGAACTCTGTATATGGAAATGTTGCAATACTCTTTGAATATGGACATTTTCGTTTTGTCTGCCATGTAGCTAGCTCTCTGTATATGAACATATTGGACTTGTCTGCCCTTTTGCTTGATCTCTCTATATGGACCTGAGGGACTCAAAAACCATGTAGCCAGTTCTCTCTGAATGAACATGTTGGACTCATCTGCCTTGTAAGTAATTCTGTATGTATACACATGTTGGATACATCTGCCACGTAGCTAACTCTCAGTATAAGGGCATGTTGGACTCATCTGCCATATCGCTTGAACTCTGTATATGGAAATGTTGGACTACACTGCCATGTAGCTAGGTCTCTGTATATGGACATTTTGGACTCGTCTACCATGTAACTAGCTGTCTGTGCATGGATATTTTGGACTGATCTGTCATGTAGGTATCTCTCTGTACATGAACATATTGGACTTGTCTGCACTGCAGCCAGCTCTCCCATATGGGCCTGTGGGATTCATCAGCCATGTAGCCAGCTCTCTCTGTATGAACATGTAGATCACATCTACCTTGTAGCTACTCCTGTATGCATACACACGTTGGACTCATCTGCCATGTAGCTA
>NW_006424910.1:0-1247 GCF_000296735.1 Chrysochloris asiatica | reverse complement strand
TAACTCAAAAGCATCAATTCTTCTACAGTCTTCCTTATTCACTGTCCAGCTTTCCCATGCATATGAAGTTATTGAAAATACCATGGCTTGGGTCAGGAGAACCTTAGTCCTCAAGCTGACATCTTTGCTCTTCAACACTTTAAAAAGGTCTTGTGCAGCAGATTTGACTAGTGCATTACATCATTTGATTTCTTGACTGCTGCTTCCATGAGTGTTGATAGTTGATCAAGGAAGAATGAAGTCCTTGACAACTTCAATTTTTCCTCCGTTGATAAGAATGTTGTTTATTGGTCAAGTGGTGAAGATTTTTGTTTTCATTACATTGAAGTGTAATCCACGTAATATATTACAGTGAGATGTAATATACATATGTTGTTGTTGTTGTTGTCAGATGCCATCGAATTGGTACTGACTCATAGCAACCTTATGTACTACAGAGTGAAACACTGACTGATCCTGGGCCAACCTCACTACTGTTGCCATGCTTGAGTCCATTGATGCTGCCACTTGGCCGATACATCTCATTGGGGGTCTTCCTCTCTTTCTCTATCCCTCCACCTTACCAAACATGATATCTTTCTCCAGTGACTGGTCCCTCCTGACAATATGTCTGAAGTAGGAGAGACAAAGTATGGCCATCTTGGCCTCCAAGGAACACTCTGGCTGCACTTCTTCCAACACAGATTTGTTGGTTCTATGGGCATCCCATGGCACTTTCAATATTCTCCTCCAATAGCCTAACTCAAAATCATCAATTATTTTACGGTCTTTATTCACTGTCCAGCTTGCACATGCATATGAGGCTACTGAAAATACCATGGCTTTGGTTAGGCATACCTTGGTCCTCAAGCTGACATCTTTGCTCTTCAACCCTTTAAAAAGGTGTTGTGCAACAGATTTGCCTAATGCAATACATCATTTGATTTCCTGACTGCTGCTTCGGTAGTGTTGATAGTTGATCCAAGAAGAATGTAGTCCTTGACAACTTCGATCTTTTCTCCATTGATAAGAATATTATTTATTGGTACATTGGTGAGGATTTTTACTTTCTTGACATTGAGATGTAATCCCTACAAAAGGCTGAGGTCTTTGATCTTCATCAGTAAATGTTTTCAGTCCTCTTCACTTTCAGCAAGCAAGGTTGAATCATCTGCATATTGCAGGTAGTTAATGAGTCTTCCTCCAATTCTGATGCCACGTTTTTCTTCGTAGAACCCAGCTTCTCAGATTATTTGCTCAGCATACAG
>NW_006424909.1:0-1259 GCF_000296735.1 Chrysochloris asiatica | reverse complement strand
ATATAGATAGATAGATAGATAGATAGATAGATAGATAGATAGATAGACAGACAGATAAACAGATAGGAGTCCTGGTGTGGCGCTGTGGGGTAATGGTCAGACTGCAAAGTTGTTTAAACTGCAAGGTCAGTGGTTGAAGCTCACCTGCTGCTCCTTGGAAACCCTACAGGGTCGCTATGGGATGAAATCAACTCGATGGCACTTAACCACAACTATATATATATACACACACACACACACACATATATACACACATATACATACATACATACACACATATACATACATACATATATACATACATTTAGAATAGTTCCAAGCATACACAAAGGGCTACTTAAATGATGGCTGCTATTATGATTAATTTTTGGTAGTTCTATTTCGTAAGCTACCACTCATTTCTGAAAAACGTCAAGTTATTCTTTGTATTAAGTTCAATATGACAAGCTATTTTGACATGCGTGTTTATCTAAATCTCGAATATAAATTTTTGCTCATTTCCTAAGCAACTTTTGAAAAAGGCATCAACTGAATAAAGATCATAACTGAGAAGAAAGAGGAACATTATCATCATGAAAGAGCATTTGTATTCCTTGGACTAGCTAGGAGATGACATCTCAAAAAAGAAATAAGGGCAGACCATGAAACTAGGACATTTAATTTTTGTCTAATGATGTTGTCACAGAAGAATCTCTGGTATTTAAACATTATTTTAGGACCAGATTAATCCTAACCCTTAATTTATCCTGTCTAGATCCCTCTTTTTAATGGTGACTTTAGCAGACTCACAGAAATAATGTTTTATGATGGAAGACAAGGCATACTGATCCTTTTATAGGTCATTTCTAAAGGTTAGATATATACCAGTTTCCCTCACAAAACTAATTTTGACACCATCCATAATAAAGTTTATCTAGATGTTAATAATTTATTTAGTCTAGACTATAACAACAGTTTCACAACACTAACTATTGACTAAAAATAATTTATTAAACCTTATTGTACATAAAATAAGTGAATTTTAAAGTATGTAAATTTTACCTCAAGAAAGCTGATTCTAAATTCATTTATTCTTAGAGCAGATATCTCTTTTTGTGGATGGAATGTAGTTATTTTTGATATATAGATATATGTGTGTGTTTGTTGTTATGTGCTGTCGAGTCGATTCCGACCCATAACAACCCTGTATAGGGTTTCCAAGGAGCAGATGGTAAGCTTGAACCTCCGACCTTGCAGCTCAAACAGCTTTGCAGTCTGGC
>NW_006424908.1:0-1307 GCF_000296735.1 Chrysochloris asiatica | reverse complement strand
ATCTATCTATCTATCTATCTTCCATTATCTACACATATCTACCTACCTATCTATTTATCACTGTCTCTTTCCACAGTTGTAGTCAATTTGATTTCTGTGGATTCCATCTACTGATGTCCATATATATAATTGCCTATTATGGTGCCTAAAGAAGGAATTTGAAATTTTAAAAAATCATTGGTTTTGCAGAATTCTATCATGCGATCTCCAGCATCATTTCTATCAATAAAGTCATATTTTCCAACTACTGATCCTTATTCTTTGTTTCCAACCTTTGTATTCCAATCACCAGGAATGATCAACACATCTTGATTGCATATTTGATCAATTTCAGATTGAAGAAGTTGGTAGAATTCTTCTTTTTCATCCTCACTGGCTTTAGTGGTTGGTACATAAATTAGAATTATAGTTGCAATTACTGGTCTTCACTGTAGGTGCATGGATATTATCCTATCACAGATGGCATTGTACCTCATGACACATCTTGATATGTTCTTTCTGATGACAAATGCAACACCATACCTCTTCAATTTGTCATTCCTGTCATAGTAAACAATGTGGTTGTCAGATTCAAAGTGGCCAATACCAGTCTATTTCAGCTCACTTATGCCTAAGATATCAATGTTTAAGTGTTCCATTTCATTTTTGACAATTTCCATTTGTCATCATCAGCCAATCATTGGACAGTCATCCGATAAGATCTTTGATATCCCACGTGAGAAAAGTTTTATTAAAGGTAATACAGAAATGGCTGCAAGCATACAGTAACAGAGAACTTCCAGAAGTTAAATCAGAATTCAGAAGAGGATTTGGAATGTGGGATATGATTGCTCATGTCCCATGGATCTTGGCTGAAAGCAGATAATACCAGAAATACGTTTACCTGTGCTTTGTTGACTACGCAAATGCTTTCAATTATGTGGATCATAACATGCTACAGACAACATTGTGAAATAAGAGTATTCCAGAACACTTAATTGTGCTCATGAGGAATCTGTACATCGACCAAGAGGCAGTTGTTCAAACAGAACATGGGCACACTGAATGATTTAAAATTAAGAAAGGTGTGTGATAGGGTTGTATTCTTTTACCACACTTATTCAACCTGTGTGCTGAGCAAATAATCCAAGAAACTGGGTTCTATGAGGAAAAAACGTGGCATCAGGATTGGAGGAAGATTAATTAACAACCTGCAATATGCATATGATACAACCTAGCTTGCTGAAAGTGAAGAGGTCTTAAAATACTGACTTAGGAAGATCAAAGACCACAATCTTTGGTATGGATTGCATCTCAATGTAATGAAA
>NW_006424907.1:0-1307 GCF_000296735.1 Chrysochloris asiatica | reverse complement strand
TTTTTTTTTTTTTTTTTGGATGTACACCGAAGCACTCAGGAATATATAATTATTCAAATAACCAAAGGGTACACCCCACAAGCCTGATCCCCCCAGCCGTCAGCATACAGCCCCTCTCCCTCCCTGAGTCCAGAATCCCCAGCTGCTCCATCTTTCCACATCATCATCTCTGCCTCCATCTCTGGCATCACTGCTTCTCTGGATAGGATCCCGCACTCTGCTCTTCTCCCTTGATGGTCCCAGGGTCCTCTGCTCCTGGACTGCAAAGTTCTTTTGTTACAAAACTCCCCTCCTTTTGTTACAAAATGTCTACCTTTATATGTGCAACACTCACAATCAATCCTGATAGTAATTATTCACTATTAAACCATAAGCATCTTATCCCCATCTCCTTTCACAAGCCCTGTCCAGACAGGTTGGAAATCACTCAGTGGAGATTCTACTTTCCCCCGCACCCTCTGAAACCAGACTCCCTCTTGAAAACTTGTAAGCCAGTCACTTCGTGCCTTTGTAGCGCCTCACCCCCATTTTGGTAGCCAATGTCTAAGTTCCTCATCTCTGTCAACCCTGTGTACCGAAGGGGTGGGAATGATCCTTTCTGTAAAGATTCATTTCCTCTTTTGAGCTACTACATCCATAATTATAGGTCAAGTTCATCAAATTGTAGCAGAGTACACTTTTTTTCCTCTTCTTTCTTCCTCTAGTTGAGTTTTGATCATCCAGCCATTGAAGCCAGGTCAAATGGGTACTATCTGCAAGTATAGGTGTTCTTGTGCATCTCCCTTCACTTTACATCAGCTGGACACTTCACTCTGCTCTAGTCCTCTGTGGCCATGTCCCTGGCCTTAAGCCCAGGAGTCCCAAGGTCTTGCCATACAGCTGACCAACCAGGTCTCAATCCAGGTTGACAGGAGTCTATTGAATGTGGTCAGATTTAGCTCACAACTTCATTGCTGCTTTTCCTCCACGTCCTTTTATCAGTAGACCAACGTGGTCACCAGCAAGACCATATGTCTGCTCATGTATTCCCCTTGAGTCTCAGTCTTGGAAGAGGGTTTGCCCTGAGGGGACCCGACCGCTTGCCTTGGTGGCTCCCCAGCGAACACCTTGAAGAACACCTCCCCAGCTTCTTGATTGGTCTATTCTGGAGAATGTTCCATGTGCACTGTAAAAGAATGTGTATTGTGCTGTTGTTGGGTTGAATGCTCTCTACACATCTATGAGGTCCAGTTGGCTGATTGTGTTGTTTAGTTCTTCTGTGTCTTTGTCAAGTTTCTTTCTGGTTGTTCTATCCATTTTTGAAAGCG
>NW_006424906.1:0-1281 GCF_000296735.1 Chrysochloris asiatica | reverse complement strand
CAGTCCTGATAACAATTATTCACTATTGTATCTATCACAAGAGATCCATCCGCATTTCATTACATCAGCCCTGCCTAGACAGATTGTATACTACTCAGTGGAGATTCTACCTTCCTCCATGCCCTCTGAATCTAGGTTCCCTCTTGAAAGCTTGTAAGCCAGTCACTTCTTATCTTTGTAGCCACCCCCCCTCCCCCCCCTCCCATTTTGGGTAGCCAATGTCCAAGTTGCCCATCCCTTTCTACTTTGTGTATGGAGGGGGTGGGAATGATCCTTGCTGTAAGGATTTGTTCCATCTTTTGTGCTACTGCATCTATAGGTGTAAGTCAAGTTCATCAAATTGTATCAGATTATGCTTTTTTCCCTCTTTGCTCTTCTGGTTGAGCTCTGATCATCCAGTCATTGAAGCCAGGTCAAGTGAGTATTATCTGCAAGTGTGGGTGTTCTTGTGCATAGCCCTCTCTTCTTATCCACTGGATGCTTCACTCTCCACTCTAGTCCTCTGTGGCTATGTCACTGACTCAGGTCTCCACCCGGGTTCATAGAAGTCTATTAAACATTGTAAGGCTTAGCTCACCGCTTCATTGCTATTTTTCCCTCACTTCCCCTTATGGGTGACGAGCATGGTCACCAATCAGAGCGTGTATTCCCATTGAGTCTTAGTCTTGGAAGGGGGTTTGCACTGAGGTGACCCAACCTCTTGCCTTGATGTTTCCTGGGCAAGCAACTTGCTTGTTCTTGTAGTAACAGTCAGTCTGCCTCTGCTGTTTTGTATTTTTCCTATAGGTCTTTCTTTCAAGAAATATCTTCTGGTCTTCTAGCTTCTCCAGGCTGGTCTGCTAATCCTTTCAAGTGGAAATTTCTCATCTCTCAAGATCTGGATGTGGTTCAGGCTTCCACCTATAGTCTTATATATTGCAGAGGCTCCGCAGGAAGCCTCCTTCACTGGCCACATTGTAGCCCCATGTTAGATTTTCCAATCAGTTGTAGGCAAAAGATGGACTTACAAGCTTTCTATGATGGTATTTCTGGCTATTCCTTTTTCTCCCCCTCCAGTGTCTATTTTATAATATAATGCAAGAAAAGCCAAGATTCAAAAGACAGCCAAGCATCTTAACATTAGTCCCCCCTCTTCCCCATTCCAACCATGTCTCAATCTCTGTATCTCAGAACCCTGTTGTTCCAAGGTTGTGTATACATCATTATTTACCTCTGTCCCACTTAGCCCATCAAAATGTGCTCTTGGGTTGTTTAAATGATTATATATTCCTGAGTGTTTTT
>NW_006424905.1:0-1307 GCF_000296735.1 Chrysochloris asiatica | reverse complement strand
TCTAAGCTATCACATAACATGGATGAATCTTGAGGACATTACACTGAGTGAAATTAGTCAGTCACAAAAGTAGAAATGCTGTATAGAACAAGACCACTATTGTAAAAGACTAAGGAAAAGAACCCATACTAAAGGGGGGGGGGCGTTATTTGTTGGTTACCAGAATGTGAGGGGTGGGGTTAGGGGAGGGAGGGGAAGGTGGAGCACAGGGTAGGGAATAGACACAGGACAGTTTGGGTGCTGGGGAGGGGGGCAATAAAAAAGAAGGGAGGAAGGAAGAACAAGGCAAATGGCAAACAATTAGGTAGGTTTGCATGTACTAAATGAGACAACAACAGGGATCTGGGATAAAAGGATTGAGAGATGGTTGAAATGGGCAAAAGGGGGTGAATAATGTTAAGATTCTGGCTGTCTTTTGAATCTTGGTTTAACTGGCATAGCATTATAAAACAGACACTTGATGGGGGAGAGAAAAGAATAGATAAAAATATCACCATAGAAAACCTGTAAGCCTGTCTTCTGCCTATAACTGATAGGAATACATGAAATGGGGCTACAACATGCCCAGTGAAGGAGGCTTCTTGTGGAATCTCTGCATTACATAAGACCATATTTGGAACCCTGAACCCCATCCAGAATGTTCTGAGGTGGGAAATTTCCCCTTGAAAGGATAATCAGACCAGCCTAGAGTGGCTAGAAAAAGAGAAGATACTTCTTGAAAGGACGACCTACAGGAAAAATACAAAACAATAATGGCAGTCCGACTGATTACTACAAGAACAATAAGCTCCTTGCCAGGAGACATTGAGAAAAGTGGTCGGGTCCCCTCAGGGCGAACCCCCTTCCAAGACTAAAATTCAACAGGAATACACGAGCAAGCATGCACTCTGATTTGTGACCACATTCATCACCGATAAGGGGAAGTGAGGGAAAAACAGCAATGAAGCTGTAAGCTAAGCCCTACAAGGTTCAATAGACTCCTGTGAAACTGCACGGAGACCTGGTTGTCCAGCAGTGTGGCAAGACTTGAGAACTCTTGGGCCCAGAGTCAGTGACATAGCCACAGAGGACTAGAGTAGAGTGTGAAGCATACAGCTGATAAGAAGAGAGGGCAGAGAACAAACAAGATGGCAGATCGGGTGGACATATAGCAGAGAGCTCCACCAACAACAACACAAAATACCCGACCAAGCAGGTTCAGGGGATGGTCCCAGAACTTTGAACCACATATAAAGGAATACTTAGAAGGTTGGAAGGCTCACAGCTGGGGGAATTTGTGGCAGAAGCAAGAAATCTATTGCTTTCTA
>NW_006424904.1:0-1198 GCF_000296735.1 Chrysochloris asiatica | reverse complement strand
AAGTTTCTTTCTGGTTGTTCTATCCATTTTTGAAAGCGGAGTATTAAAGTCACCCATGATTATTGTATATTTGTCTATTTCTTTCTTCAAATCTATTAGATTTTGCTTTATATATTTTGGAGCTCTTTCATTGGAAGTATAGACATTTTTTTATGATTATGTCATCTTGTTCAATTGTCCCTTTAATCATGAGTAATGTCAGTCTAGATCTATTATGCTGATTTTTGCCTTAGTGTGTATTTTATCAGAGATTAGTACTGCCACTCCTGTTTGTTTTTTATTGCTATTAGCTTGGTATATTTTTCCAAAATTTGACATTTAATCTGTTTTTGTCTCTGTGTGCAAGATGTGTCTGTTGCAGACAGCATATTGAAGGATCTTGTTTTCGTATCCATTCTTAACCCTCTGTCTCTTAATGGGTGCATTTAATCCATTTACATTCAGTGTAATTATTAATTTGTTGTTGTTGTTATGTGCCATGGAGTCAGTTCCAACTCATAGTGATCCTGTACAGGGTTTCCAAGGCTGTACATCTTTACAGGAGCAGAAAGCCTCATCTTTCTCCCACGGAACAGCTGGTACTTTCAAACTGCTGATCTTAAGGTTTGCAGCCCGATTTGTAGCTACTACGCTACCAGAGCTCCTTGATAATTGATAGGTATGGATTAATTGCTACCATTATGTTTTTTTTTTTTTCTGGTGTTGCTGCTTTCTTTGTTCTGTGTGTCTTCCTTTGCTGAGTTCTTGCTTTTTGTGTTCTTTCTTGTGAGTTTCCTCATAGATTTAATGTTTCCATGTTCTTCTTGGATTTTCATTTTCTTGTTATGTTGTGAAGTGTTAATTTTCTTTGAGGTTACTTTATATTCCATTACTTCTTCCCTCTATTTAGTGCAGTCTATTTGATCCTGTAATCTACCATCTGGATCTCTGTTCCTATGTGTTTACCTTCTTTTACATTGTAATTGTTTTGATCATAGACTGACTTCCCAGATTCACTGAATTTGTTCTTATAGTTTTGTTCTGTTCTCAACTCTTCCTTCTGTCGATTTAGTTCTAGGAGGTGCTGCCATGTATATCAATCTCTGGTTGTTGTCTGTTCTTGTTGGTTCTCAGTCCATAGAACTCCCTTTAAGATACTTTAGGTTGGCTTTGGCAAAATCCCTTAGCTTCTGTTTATCCTGGAATGTTATGATTACAT
>NW_006424903.1:0-1291 GCF_000296735.1 Chrysochloris asiatica | reverse complement strand
AAGGATATCATGTTTGGTAAGGTGAAGGATCAGAGAAAAAGATGAAGAGCCCTAGCAAGATGGATTGGCAAAGTGGTAGCATCAATGGGCTCAAGCGTGGCAACAATTGTACGGTTGGCCCAGGATCGGGCAGTGTTTTGTTCTGTTGTGTATAGATTCGCTATGAGTTGGTACCTACTCGATGACACCTAACAACAACAATTTACCTAGTAAACACCATGACCCTGACTAAGCTGTCTGAGTCCTGTGTGGCCATTACAATGGAATATTAAACCCAGTTGAGTAGTGAGTGTCATCGGAGTTGTGTTTTGGTGCTCCAGTACCATTTTCTGCAATAGCAATTATCTCCCCTTTGTTACCTTTGTTGAAAATAAATTGACTAAATGCATATATGTCTATTTATGGACTCTTCCATTTAATTAATTTCTTAGCCAAATCTTACTCCCACATCATATTGTCTTGACTGATGTAGTTTTATAATGTTTTAACATCAGATTATATAAAATCTCTAATTTTGTTCTTAGTCATAAACATTAATTTGGCTATTCAATTTTTTTGAATTTTCTCATAAATTTTAGAATAATCTGAGCAATCTATAAAAAAAGAAAAGAAAAAGAAAAAGGTCTTCTGGAATTTTGATTCCAGCTACAGGTGGCTTGAAATTTTGTATGTTTTAATTTATGAACATGGTGCATTTGTCCTTTTTGAGGGTCTTTTGTCCATTTTGAGGGCCTTTTTTTTTTTTCTTTGAGCATTATTTTATCATTTTCAATCAAATTTAATTAGCAGCATGTTTAGTTAACTATATTTAAGGATATTTCATGGTTTTGATGGTGTGGTAGAGGAAATTTTAAGTTCTTTTTCAGTTGCTTTATAGGTATAAAAGTGACTTAATTTTATATTAATATTTTCATCTGAATTTTTGCTAAAAGTCATCTACTAGTTTTAATTCTTTGTAACAGCCTTACTTTTTTTGTTGTCTATAAGTAAAATTTTATGTTATTTTTAAACACTTTATTCCAGTCTCCTTTTTGTCTTTATTGTCTAGCTTGTTTCATCACTGAATTTTGCATTAGTGGTTTTTTAAAATTTTAAATTCAGAAGGATCCATACTGATTTCTTAAACTATAGAATAAACTTAATTAAAATACAATTAAAATAAGAGACCTTATCCAGAGAAGTAGTGACACCAGAGATGGAGGCAGAGATGGGGACATGGAGAGAGGGAGCATCTGAGGACTCTAGATTCATGGGAAGTGAGAGACTAAGATGGTGTCTAGGAGGCAGACTT
>NW_006424902.1:0-1219 GCF_000296735.1 Chrysochloris asiatica | reverse complement strand
GATATCCCTCATTCCACAGCCTCTTCTGAATCCGGCTTGAACCTCTGGAAGTTCTCTGTCAATGTATAACTGTAGTTGTTTCTGTATTACCTTTAGCAAAACTTTACTTGAATGGAATATCAAAGAGATCGTCCAATGATTTCCGTATTCTGTTGGGTCACCTCTCTTTGGAATGGGCACAAATATGGATCTCTTCCAAGTAGTCGGCCAGATAGTTGTCTTCCAAATTTCTTGGCAGAGATGAGTGAGCACCTCCTGTGTCACCTCACTTTCTTGAAAGATTTCAATTTTCATCCTACCATTTCGTGGTGCCTTGTTCTTTGCCAATTCCTTCAATGTACCTTGGACTTCCTCCTGCAGTATCATTGACTCTTGATCATATGCTACCTCTTGAAACGGCTGAACGTTAACCATTTCCTTTTGGTATAGTGACTCTGTGTATTCCTTCCATCTTCTCTTGACGCTTTCTGCATCATTCAATAATTTGCCCAGAGAATCTTTCAATAACGAAAGTTGAGGCTTGGATTTTTTCTTCAGTTCCCCCAGCTTGAGAAATGCTGAGCGTGTTCTTCCTTTCTGGTTTTCTGATTCCAGATCTTTGCACATTTTGCTGTAATATTTGGCTTTATCTTCTTGAGCTGATCTTTGAAATTTTCTGTTCAGCTCTTGGACCTCCTCTTCCTTTCTTCCATTTGCTTTAGCATCTCTACACAGGCTGAAGAGCAAGTTTCAGTGTCTCTTCTGACATCCATTTTTACCTTTCCCTTCTTTCTTGTCTTCTCAATGACTTTTTGCTTTCTTCATGTAGTATGTTCTTGATGTCATCCCACAACTCTTCTGATCTTCAGTCTTCAGTGTTTAATGTATCAAATCTGTTCTTCAGATGATCTCTAAATTCAGGTGGGATATATTCAAGGTCGTATTTTGGCTCACATGGACTTATTTTCATTTTCTTCAGCTTCAGTTTGAATTTGCATATGAGTCATTGATGGCCTGTTCCACAGTCTGCTCCTGGCCTTGTTTTCACTGATGATAGGAGCTTTTCCATCTTCTTTTTCTGCAGATGTAGTCAATTTGATTTCTATGTATTCCATCTGGTGAGGTCCATGTGTATAGTCATCTTTTATGCTGTCTAAAGAAGGTATTTGAAATGAATAAATCATTGGTTTTGCAGAATTCTATCATGCCTTCTCCAGCATCATTTCTATCACCAAGGCCA
>NW_006424901.1:0-1307 GCF_000296735.1 Chrysochloris asiatica | reverse complement strand
AAGCTGTTCACCCAGGAGCCATCAAGGCAAATGGTTGGGTCCCCTCAGAGCAAACTCCCTTCCAAGACTAAGACTCAAAGGAAATACATGAGCAAACATGTGGTCTGGCTGGTGACCACATTGGTCTCCAATAAGGGGAAGAGGAAGAAAAACAGCAATGAAGTTGGGATCTAAGTCTGACCACATTCAATAAACTCCTGTGAACCCAGGAGGAGACCTGGATGGCCAGCAGTTACAGCTAGTCCCCGGGGACTCCTGGGCCAAGAGGGAGCGAGAGGATCACAGAGGACTAGAGCAGAGAATGAAGTGCCCAGCTGATATGAGGTGAGGGGAGATGCACAAGAACACCCATACTTGCAGATAGTACCCACTTGACCTGGCTTTGATGGCTGGATGATCAGAACTCAACTAGAAAAGGGTGATCAGAACTGTCCAGCTGATATGAAGTGAGGGGAGATGCACAAGAACACCCAACTTGCAAATAGTACCCACTTGACCTGGCTTTGATGGCTGGATGATCAGAACTCAAAAAAGAAGAGGGAGGGAGAAAAAAAAAAAAGAGTAACCCACTACAATCTGATGAACCTCACCTATACGTATGGATGTAGTAGTTCAAAAATGAGAACAAATCTTTACAGCAAGAATCACTTCCACCCCCTTGGTACATAGGGTTGACAGGGATGGGCCACTTAGACATTGGATACTCAAAATGGCTGGGTGGGGAGGCGGGGGTGGAGGACCTATAAAGGCAAGAAGTGACTAGCTTACAAGCTTTCAAGAGGGAGCCTAGTTCCAGACAGGGCAGGGGTAAGTAGAACCTCCACTGAATGGTAGAGCCTCCACTGAATGATTTTCAATATGTTGGAACCAGGCTGGCAAAAGGAAATGGGGACAAGATCTGTGGTACAATAGTGAATTATTGCCATCAGGACTGATTGTGAAGGTCAGAAATGTAGAGGTAGATGTTTTTTAACAAAAGGAGTGGAGTGATTGATTTTGCAGCACAGGAGCAGAGGTCCCTGGGACCATCAAGTGAGAAAAGCAGAGAGCGTGACCCTACCTAGAGAGGCAGTGTTACCAGGCATGGAGACAGAGATGATGATGTGGACAGATAGAGTGGCTGGGGACACAGGACTCAGGGAGGGAGAGGGTGCTGACTGCCAGGAGGGCAGGCCTGTGTGGTGCATACTTTGGTTATTTGTAGTGCAGTGTTGGCTTTGTCAAAATCCCTTAACTTCTGTTTATCCTGGAATGTTTTGATTATACCCTCATATTTGATTGATAACTTTGCTGGATAAAGGATTCTT
>NW_006424900.1:0-1275 GCF_000296735.1 Chrysochloris asiatica | reverse complement strand
TTTTATAGCAAGGAGGGGAGTGATTAACTTTTCAGTCTAGGAGAGGAGGTCCCTAGGACCATCAAGGGAGAAGAGCAGAAAGCAGGACCCTACCCAGAGAAGCAGTGATGCCTGAAATGGAGACAGAGATAATGACGTGGAGCGATAGAGCAGCTGGAGACTTAAGATCCAGAGAGGGAAAACGATGGTGTGCTGAAGACATGGGGGGCACGGGGGAAGGATTGCATGAAGGGGATTGTAACCATGGCAATTAGACAATATACGATAGAATGAATGTAAAACTAATGTTCTCCCAGGTAAACTATCACATAATTCAGAATAAAACATTTAAGAAAAATATATATATAAGCATACGTAAAAAAGGATAACCAAATAATGCAAGTTACATGAGTTTTGCCAACTGTATCTTCCCCCTGGGGATTTTTGTGAGAATGCTAATTGCTGTGAAAATTTGGCAAAATTTGGAAAGCACAGCCAATAAAAACCTGCAATGTGTACACTATTTGTGCAAAACTACGGTACCCAATCTTGAGAAAGTCCTTTGAATACTAAAGACTTAAATATCCACCTAGGAAATAGGAAAGGAAACTGAAAAATCAAAGATCAAAATTCTGCAATCAAACATAGAGGAAGCATTCTTTGACAAAATTCTAATTCTAAAATGGCTTCAAAAGAGACCTAAAGGCCACTATGGACTTAGTAAGTGTTAAGATAAATTGTTGCTGTTGTTAAAGTGCCATCAAGCCAGTTTCAACCCATAGCAACCCTGCATAGAGTTTCCAAGGAGCAGCTGGTGAGCTTGAAATGCCGACCTTGTGGTTCAAACCAACTCTGCAGTCTAGTGCATTAACCCACAGCACCACACCAACACTCCAGAATTAGGAAAACACGACATCAGAATTAGGTAATCTTATATCCATTCACTAATTATTTTAGTCAACAAATATTAAACATCTACAACTTAAGTAGAGGTTTCAGTCCCAAACAAAACCAGTCAGCTATAATATATATACTGTTGTTGTTATTAAATACCATAGAGTCAATTCCAACTCATAGCAACCTGGTACAGAGCTTCTGAGGCTGTAAATCTTTGCAGAAGCAGAAAGCCTCATCTTTCTCACGCCAAGTGGCTGGTAGGTTCAAACCACCGACCTAATGGTTTGTTGTTGTTGTTGTTAGGTGCCATTGAGTCGGAACCGACTCATAGCGACCCCATGCACAGCAGAACGAAACAATGTCCAATCCTGGGCCAACCTCACTACCGCTGCCACACTT
>NW_006424899.1:0-1293 GCF_000296735.1 Chrysochloris asiatica | reverse complement strand
ACCTTAGTCCTCAAGCTGACATCTCTGCTCTTCAATACTTTAAAAAGTTCCTGTGCCGCAGATTTGTCCAATGCAATACATTGTCTGATCTCTTATAAGTAGGATCATAAAATATTTGTCCTTTTCTATCTGACTTATTTCTCTTGTGTTATTTTCAAGATTCTTCCATTCTGTGGTGTCTGTTAGTATTTCATTGTTTTTTGTGGTGATTAATATTCCACATCTTGTTTATTCATTGATCCATTAATGAAAATGGCTTATTTCCACTTGTTATGAACAGTGCGGCTGTGAACATTAGTGTGATTTGGAACATCATCCAACTTATTTCATTTTTTTTATTTTGCTAAGGATAATTTTTTTTTAAATTGCAACAGTACATTGACAGGGAGCTACCAGAAATTCCAGCCAGATTCAGAAAAGGACATTGAACAAGAGATATAATTGCTGACATCAGATGGATCTTGGCTGAAAGCAGCAAATATCAGAAACATGTTTGCCTGTGTTTTATTGACTATGCAAAGGCTTTTGACTGTGTGGATCATGTCAAGCTATGGATAACATTGCAAAAAATGGGTATTCCAAAACACTTAATTGTGTTCATGAGGAACCTGTGCATAGACAAAGAGGCAGTCATTTGAAAAGAACAAAGGAATACTGGATAGTCTAAAATCAGGAAAGGTGTGTGCCAAGGTTGTATTCTTATATCATAATTATTCAATCTGTACACTGAGCAAATAATCCAAGAAACTACATTATAAGAAGAAGAACATGGCATCAATATTGAAACATGGCTTTAGGACTAAAGGAAGACTCATAACAACCTGTGATGTGCAGATGATAAAATCTTGCTTACTGGAAGTGAAAAGAACTTAAAATACTTAACGATGAAGATCAAAGACCACAGCCTTCAGTAAGAATTGCACCTCAATGTAAAGAAAAATAAATCCTGACAACTAGACCAATACATAACATCATAATAAACTGAGAAGTGAAGTTGTCGAAGACTTCGTTTTCCTTGGCTACACAATCAACACTCATGAAAACAGCAGTCAAGAAATCAAGAGACATACTGCATTAGTCAGTATTACATTTTGTTGTGCATAGGGTCGCTATGAGTTGGAACTAATTTGATGGAGGGTCAGAGAAAAAGAGGATGACCCCCAATGAGATGGATCTGCCAGGTGGCATCATTGATGAACTCAAGTGTGGCAGCAGTAGTGAGGTTGGCCCAGGATCGGACATTGTTTCGTTCTGCTGTGCATGGGGTCGCTATGAGTCAGTTCCAACTCGATG
>NW_006424898.1:0-1259 GCF_000296735.1 Chrysochloris asiatica | reverse complement strand
TTCTTCAAGGTAGCATAGTATACCATTGTGTGTATGTACCACAATTTGTTTATCCATTCTTCAGTTGATGGGCACTTAGACTGTCTTCATCTTTTTTCTATTTTAAATAGCGCTGCTATGAACATTGGTGTGCATATATCTACTCATCCTATGGACTCGTATGTCTTGTGGGTAAATATCAAGTAGAGGAATTGCTGGATCATAAGGTATTTCTATTTCCAACCTTCTGAGGAAGTGTCATATTGCTTTCCAGAATGGTTGGACCATTTTACAACCCCACCAACAATGTAGGAGAGTCCCATATCTGCATCCTCACCATCATTTATTGTCCTATATATTTTTTTATCTTTTCTGTTATTGCTGGTGTGAGGTGACATCTCATTGTTGCTTTGATTTGCATCTCCTTAATAGCTACTAACAACAACAACAACAACAATGGCTACTAATGCCACCACACATCTGTCAGTTTGATGTACTGTAGTGACTTGTGAGTTGCTGTGATTCTGGAAGCTATGCCACCGGTATTATAAATACCAGCAGGGTCACCCATGGTAGACAGGTTTCAGATGAGCTTCCAGATGAAGACAGACTAGGAAGAAGTAGTGACGAACTACTTCTGAATATTTAGTAACTGAAAACATTATGAACAGCAGAGACACACTATCAGATACAGTGCTGGAAAATGAGCCCCTCAGATTAGAAGGCATTCAAAATGTGATTGGGGAAGAGCTGCCTCCTCAAAGTAGAGTTGACCATGATGACGCGAGTGGCATAAAGCCTGTGGGAGTAAAGCCCTTGGGACCTTCATTTGTTGGTGGGAAACAACTCAAAATGAAAAGAAACAGCTTTAAACAACCAGTAATAATCAGAACATGGAATGTACGAAGTATGAATTTTGGCAAATTAGAAACGGTCAAAAATGAAATAAGCATAAACATCAATATCTTAGGCATTAGTGAGCTGAAATGGACTGGTACTGGCCATTTTCAATCTGACGACCACATAGTTTACTGTGCCGGGAATGGCAAATTGAAAAGGAATGGTGTTGCATTCATTGTCAAAAAGGACATATCCAGATCAGTCATGAGGTACAATGCTGTCTGTGATAGGGTAATATCCATGTGCCTACCGGGAAGACCAGTTAATACCACTATTATCTAAATTTACGCACCAACCACTAAAGCCAATGAAGAAGAAATAGAAGAATTCTGCAACTATCTTCTATCTGAAATTGATCAAACATGCAATCAATATGTATT
>NW_006424897.1:0-1308 GCF_000296735.1 Chrysochloris asiatica | reverse complement strand
CTCCAACACCAGAACTCAAATGCATCAATTCTTCTATGGTCTTCCTTATTCACTATCCAACTTTCACATATATATGAAGTTATTAAAAATACCATTGCTTGGTTAGGTGCACCTTAGTTCTCAAACTGACATCTTTGCTCTTCAACACTTTAAAAATGTCTTGTGCAGTACATTTGCCTAATGCAATATGTTGTTTAATTTTTTGACTGCTGCTTTCATGAGTGCTGTGGTTGATTAGAATAAAATGAAAACTTCAACATTTTCTCCATTTATATGAATGTTGTTTATTGGTCCAGTGTTGATGTTTCTTACCTTCTTTATATTGAGATGCAACTCATTCAGAAGGCTGTGGTCTTTGATCTTCATCAGTATTTTAAGTTCTCTTCCATTTCAGCAAGCAAGGTTGTATCATCTGCACATCTTAGGTTGTTAATGAGTTTTCCTCCAATCCTGATGCCACATTTTTCTTCAGATAAGCTAGTTTCTCAGATTATGTGCTCAACATGCAGATTGAGTAAGTATGGTGAAAGAATACAACCCTAGTGTGCACCTTTGCTAATTTTAAACCATTTACTTTTCCCTTGATCTGTTCTCACAACTGCATCTTGATCTAAAGTACAGGTTCCTCATAAGCAAAATTAAAGGTTTTGGAATATTTATTTTCCTTATGTTGTCAATTGCTTGTCATAATCTATATAATTGAAAGCCTTTGCATAGTCATTAAAGCACAGGCAAACATCTTTCTTGTATTCTCTGATTTCAGCCAAGATCCATCTGACAAAAGCACTGATATCCCTCATTCTACATCTTCATCTTGAGCCTCTAGAATTTCTTTGTCAATGTACATTTGCAGCAATTTTTGGATAATATTTAGCAAACTTTTACTTGTATGAGATATTAATGATACTGTCCAATGACTTCCATCTGCCATTAAGTCACTTCTCTTTAGAATGGGCAAAATATGGATCTCTTTCAGTCAGTTGTCTGGACATTTGTCCTCCAAATTTCTTGGCTTAGATGAGTGAGCATCTGCAGTTCTGCATCATTTTGTTCAATGATTACAATTTGTATTTCATCAATTCCCAGAGCCTTGTTCTTTGCCAATGCCTTTAATGAACCTTGGATTTCTTCCTTAAGAATCATTGGCTCTTGACTATATGTTACCTCTTGACATGGTTGAACACTAATCATTTCATTTTTGGTACAGTGATTCAATGCATTCCTTCCATTTTCTTTTGATACTTCCTGCATCATTAAATATTTAGTTCATTGTTGTTGTTAAGTACTGTGGAGGTGGTTCTGACTCAT
>NW_006424896.1:0-1308 GCF_000296735.1 Chrysochloris asiatica | reverse complement strand
CATCATCAACCAATCAAAGGGTATACCTTACAAGCCTGCTCCCTGGTCATCAGCACACAGCCCCTCTCCCTCTCTGGGTCTAAAGTCCCCAGACACTCCATCTCTCCACATCATTGTCTCTGCCTCCATCTCTGGCATCACTGCATCTCTGGGTAGGGTCCTGCTCTCTGCTCTTCTCCGTTGATGGTCCCAAGGACCACCACTCTTAGATTGCAAATAATCACTCCCCTCCTTTTGCTACAAAATGTCTACCTTTACATTTCCAGCCCTCACAAGCAGTCCTGATAACAATTATTCGCTATTGTATTACAAGAGACCTATCCGCATTTCCTTTCATCAGCCCTGCCTAGACAGATTGGATACTCAGTGGAGATTCTTCCTCTGTGCTCTCTGGATCTAGGCTCCCTCTTGAAAGCTTGTGAGCCAGTCACTTCTTGCCTTTGTAGCCCCCCCCCCCCCCCACACACACACTTTGGGTAGCCAATGCCCAGGTTGCCCATCCCTATCTACTCTGTGTATGGAACCAGTGGGAATGATCCTCACTGTAAAGATTTGTTCCATCTTTTAAGCTACTGCATCCATAGGTGTAGGTCAGGTTCATCAGATTACTCTTTTTTTCCTCTTCTTTCTTCTAGTTGAGCTCTGATCATCCAGTCATTGAAGCCAGGTCAAGTGGGTATTATCTGCAAGTGTGGGTATTCTTGTGCATATGCCTTCTCTTCATATCAGCTGGATGCTTCACTCTCCACTCTAGTCCTCTGTGGCTATGTCACTGACTCTTGGCTGAAGAGTCCCCAGGTCTTGCCACACTGCTGGCCAACCAGGTCTCCACCTGGGTTCACAGGAGTCTATTGAACATTGTAGGGCTTAGCTTGCAGCTTCATTGTTGTTTTTCCCTCACTTCCCCTTATCGGTGACAAACATGGTCACCAGTCAAAGTGTGTATTCCCATTGAGCCTTAGCCTTGGAAGGGGGTTTGAAGGGACCTGATTACTTGCCTTGATGTAGAGGCTCCGTAGGAAGCCTCCTTCACTGGGCACGTTGTAGCCCCATTTTAGGTATTCCAATCAGTTATAGGCCGAAGATGGACTTACAAGCTTTCTATGGTGATATTTCTGACTGTTCTGTTTTCTCCCCCTACAGTGTCTATTTTATAATGGTATGCAAGGGAAACCAAGATTCAAGAGACAGCCAAACATCTTAACATTATTCCTCCCTTTTCCCTATTCCAACATGTCTCAATCCCTGTATCCCAGAGTCCTGTTGTTCCAAGGTTGTGAATACATCATTCTTTACCTGTGTCCAATG
>NW_006424895.1:0-1308 GCF_000296735.1 Chrysochloris asiatica | reverse complement strand
ATCTTTCTCCCGCGGAGCGGCTGGTAGTTTCGAACCGCTGACCTTAAGGTTCACAGCCCGATTCGTAACCACTACGCTACCAGAGCTCCTTAAGTGAGATAAAACGGAATATTGGGAATGATGATTAGTGAAAGCTTGTAAGCCCGTCTTCAACCTATAACTCACTAAAATACCTAAAATGGATCCTATAAAAGTGAAATAGGCTTCTTGCAGAGCCTTGGTAGTATATAAGACCTTAAGTATAATCCTGAGCCCCGTCCAGAACCTCCCGAGGTGGGACATTCCCACTTGAAAGGACAAGCAGACCAGCTTGGAGCAGCTAGAGGAATAGAAGATACTTCTTGAAAGAAAGACCAGCAGGAAAAACCAAAATAAAAACCAAAAACAGCAGTCTGAATGGCTACTACAAGGACAAGCAAGTTGTTTTCTAGAGAGCCATCAAGGAAAACAATCGAGTACCTTCAGGACATACCTCCCCCCCCGCCCCTCCCCCAAGACTGGAATTCAAAAGGATCACACAAGCAGCCATGTAATCTCTTCTATGCCAAGAAATTTGGAAGACAACTACCTGGCCAATTGACTGGAAGAGATCCTTATTTGTGACCATTCCAAAGAGAGGTGGCCCAAAGGAATGTGGAAATCATTGGACAATATCACTGATATCTCATGTGAGTAAAATTTACTAAAAGTAATCCAAAAATGGCTACAACCGTACATTGACAAAGAACTTCCAGAGGTTCAAGCTGGATTCAGAAGAGGACTTGGAATGAAGGATATCATTGCTGACGTCAGGTGGATCTTGGCTGAACGCAGAGAATACCAGAAAGATGTGTACCTGTGGTTTATTGACAACAAAGACTTTTAATTGTGTGGATCATGACAAGCTAAGGACAACATTGTGAAATATCGTGAGTATTTCAGAACAGTTAATTGTGCTTCTGAGGAATCTGTACATAGATCAAGAGGAAGTTGTTCAAACAGAACAAGGGAACAGTGAATAATTTCAAATTAGGAACACATGCGCCAGGGTTGTATCCTTTCACCATACTTATTCAAGCTGTATGCTGAGCAAATATTCTGGCTCTTATGTACTTGTTTTAATTTTTCTCCAGCTTTAATTTGAACTTGCATATGAGTTGTCTGTTCTGCAGTCAGCTTGTGATGGTATTCTGAATGATGATATTGAAGTTCTTCATCATCTCTTTCCGCAAGTGTATTTGATTTAATTTCTGTGTGTTCCATCTGACAAGGCCCACATGTATAGACTCCATTTATGTTGTTCCAAAATTATTTCCAATGAATAAGTCT
>NW_006424894.1:0-1308 GCF_000296735.1 Chrysochloris asiatica | reverse complement strand
CTGGAGAAGGATATCATGTTTGGTAAGATGGAGGGTCAGAGAAAAAGAGGAAGATCCCCCAATGAGATGGATTGACCAAGTGGCAGCATCGATGGACTCATGCGTGGCAACAATTGTGAGGTTGGCCCAGGATCTGGCAGTGTTTCGTTCTGCTGTGCATAAGGTCACTATGAGTCGGTACCGACTTGATGGCACCTAACAACAGGGGTCCTGATGTGGCCCTGTGGGTTAATGTGCCAGACTACAAAGCCATTTTAACTGCGATGTTGGTGGCTCAAGCTCACCAGCGGCTCCTTGGAAACCCTGTACAGGGTAACTATGGGTCGGACCTGACTTGATGGCACTTAACAACAACAACAACATGCAGGGTTGCTATGATGTGAAACTGGGTAAGTGCCTTAGAGTTGGTTCCGATTCATAACAACTGTATGTAGGATTTCCAAGGAGCAGCTGGTGAATTTGAACCACCAACCATGTGGCTCAAATTGACCTTGTGTCCCAGTGCTTTATCCCATAGCCACAAAAACAATAAGTGAAATTAAATAGACTGATATTTTCGCCACTTTGAATCTGGCAATCACATGGTTTACTATACCAGAACTGAAAAATTAAAGAGAAATGGTATTGCAAATATCATCAAAAAAAATTTTTTTTCCAGAATCTATCTTGAAGTAGAATGCTGTTTGTGATAGGGTAATATGCATACACCCAAAAAGAAGGCCAGTTAATACAACTATTATTCAAATTTGTGCACCAACTATAAAAATGGTGATGATGACATTGAAAAAAAAATCTACCTAATTCTTCGGAGCCCTGGTGTGGCCTTGAGGGCTAATGTGCTAGACTGAAAAGCTGGTTTGAAATGCAAGATCCTTAGATCATGCTCACGAATTGCTTCTCAGAATAGACTCACAACAACAACAACCAACTTCTTCAGTTGGTACTGATCAAACATGCATCAATATATATTGGTAATTATTGACAACTGGAATTTCCAAGTTGGGAACAAACAGGAAGGATCTATCTTTGGAACATATCAATTAGTCAATTCATTGCGAATACCCTTTTTCTTCTTCTTTTTTTTTTTTTAATTGTGAATTACGTGATCGTTTACATGGGAGAACATTAGTTTTACATTCATCCTATTGTATATCATTTCATTGCCATGGTTACGATCCCCTCTATGCATCATCAACCAACCAAAGGGTATAACCTACAAGCCTGTCCCCTGGTCGGCCAATACCTTTTTAAATATAAATAACAACTATACACATAGACATCACCAGATGGAAGAGGCAGAACACAGTA
>NW_006424893.1:0-1308 GCF_000296735.1 Chrysochloris asiatica | reverse complement strand
AAGAAAACAGTCAAACCTAAACTTGCAATATTGAAGGATAATATGGATAAAATATTTAATGATGCAGAAAGCATTAAAAGAACACAGAAGTAATACACAGAGTCACTGTACCAAAAAGTAATGGTCAATATTCAACCATTTCAAGAGGTAACATATGATCAAGAGCCAATGATCATGAATAAGAAGTCCAAGGTGCACTGAAGGCATTGGCAAAGAACAAGGCACCGGGAATAGATGGAATACAAATTGAAATCTTTCAACAAACTGATGCAGCACTAGAGGTACTTACTCATCTATGCCAAGAAATTTGGAAGAGAACTATCTGGCCAACTGACTAGAAGATACCCATATCTGTGCCCATTTCAAAGACAGGTGACACATGGAGTGTGGATGTCATTAGACAATATCATTAATATCTCATACATGTAACATTTTGCTAAAGGTAATCCAAAAATGGCTGCAAATATACATTGACAGAGAACTTCCAGGAGTTCAAGCCAGATTCAGAGGAGGACACAGAATGAGGGATATTATTGGTGCCTTCAGATGGATCTTGACTGAAAGCAAAGAGTACCAGAAAGATGTTTAGCTGTGCTCTATTGACTATGCAAAGGCTTTTGAGTGTGTGGATCATGACAAGTTATGGACAACATTGTGGAGAATGAGTATTCCAGAACAGAATTGTGCTCATGAGGCAAACCAAGAGACAGTTGTTCAAACAGAACAAGGGAACATTGAATGGTCTAAAATTAGCAAAGGTGTGCTCCAGGGTTGTGTTCTTTCATCATACTTATTCAATCTGTGTGCTGATCAAATAAGGCAAGAAGCTAAGTTATATAAAGAAAAATGTCACATCGGGATTGAAGGAACACTCACTAACAACCTGTAATATGCAGATGATACAACCTTGCTTTCTGAAAGTGAAGATGACTTAAAATACTTACTGATTAAGATGTTAAATATGGGTTTCACCTCAATGTAAAGAAGACAAAAATCCTCACCACTAGACCAATAAACAATATCCATATAAATGCAGAAAAAAATGTAGTTTGCAGAGACTTCGTTTTGCTTTGATCAACCATCAACATTCATGGAAGCAGCAGTCAAGAAACTAAATGATGTATTGTCTCATGCAAATTGATTGCACAAGTATTCAAGAACAAAGATGTCAGCTTGAGGACTAAACTGCGCCTGACTCAAGCCATGGTATTTTCAATAACCTCATTAGGATGTGACAGTTGGACAGTAAATAAGGAAGACCATTGACAAATTGATGCATTTGAGTTATGGTGTTGGAGGAGAATATTA
>NW_006424892.1:0-1308 GCF_000296735.1 Chrysochloris asiatica | reverse complement strand
TTAAAATCAGGAGAGGTGTGTACCAGGGTTGTAGTCTTTCAATCTAATGCTGAGTAAATATTCCAAGAAACTGGATTATATGAAGAAAGTGGTATCGGTATTGAAGAAAGACTCATTAACAACCTGCAATATACAGATGATATGACCTTGCTTGCTGAAAGCAAAGAGGATTTAAAATACTTACAGATGAAGATCAGAAACTACTGCCTTCAGTAATGGTTGCATCTCAATGTAAAGAACAAAAATCCTCACCACTGGGGTAATAAATAACATCATGATAAGTGGAGAAAAGACTGAATTTTGCTTGGATCCACAATCAGCACTCATGGAAACAGCAGTCAAGAAATCAAATGATGTATTACATTAGGCAAATCTGCTGCACAAGACCTCTCAAAGTGTTCAAAAGCAAAGATGTCAGTTTGAGGAACAAGGTGTGCTTGACCCAAGCCATGGTATTTATAACCTCATATGCATGTGAAAGTTGGACAATGAATAAGGAAGACTATAGAAGAATTGATGCATTTGCGTTATGGTGATGGAGAAGAATATTGAAAGTACCATGGACTTCCAAAAGAACAAGCAAATCTATGTTGTAAGAAGAACAGACAGAATGCTACTTAGATGCCAGGATAGTGAGACTTCATCGCTCATATTTCAGACATATTATCAGGAGCAACCAGTCCCTGGAGAAGGACATCATGCTTGGTAAAGTGGAGGGTCAACAAAAAAGAGGAAGACCCCATAAGTGGTGGTGGGTTGGCACAGTGGTAGCACCAATGGGCTCAAGCACAACAACAATTGTGAGCATTATGCAGCACCAGGCAGTGTTTCATTCTGTTGTGCATTGGGTTATTATGAGTTGACAGCACCTAACAATGAGAAAGCACAGAAAATGTTTTTATTTAAAATAATAGTAATAATCCAAACGAATTTGTTATTTTATCGATGATTCGTGAGTTGGCGAACTCACAGTCTAAACCACACACTCCAAGGAAATGTGGCAGTACCAAGGTTAATTATAATAATAAGGTGTAGTGAATTATCTACTGTCTCTTCTCTCCATAGTCTGTAACTCTCACTAAACAACATTTCTGCCCTGCTGGGTCTAAGTAATAGAAGGTAGGAGAAGATACTCATCTGAAGACATGATTCAGCTGTGGATGGTAGCAGAGTTTATTGTAATTGTAAAAACCTGAAACTCTGGCATCTCATAGGCTGGAGGGGAATTCTCCCTACCATCAAAGAAGAGCCAATAGATCCTCGCACATTGAACCTTTTCAACCCAGAGACAGAAGATTGTGACACCAG
>NW_006424891.1:0-1260 GCF_000296735.1 Chrysochloris asiatica | reverse complement strand
ATATTCCTTTATATGTGGTTCAGAGTACTGGGACCATTCCCTGAGCCTTCTTGGTCCTGTATTCTGTGTTGTTCTCGGCAGAGCTCATCACTACACTTGCATCCGATCCGCCATCTTTTTCCGGAAGTCCTTACATATTCTCTTGATGCTTTCTGCATCACTCAATAATTTGCCAGTGACCCAATGGAATGTGGAAATCATTGGACAATCTCTTTGATATCTCATGTGAGTGAAGTTTTGCTAAAGGTAATACAGAAACGGTTACATTCATACATTGACAGAGAACTTTGACAGGTTCAATCTGGATTCAGAAGAGTCCGTGGAATGAAGGATATCATTGTTGATGTCCAACGAATCTTGGCTGAAAGCAAGGAATCTCAGAAAGATATTTACCTGTGCTTTACTGACTACACAAAGGCTTTCGATTGTGTGGATCATGACAAGCTATGGACAGCATTGCGAAGTATGAGTATTCTGGAACATTTAATTGTGCTCATGAGGAATCTGTACTTGGACCAAGAAGCAGTTGTTCTAATAGAACATAGGAAAACAGATTGTTTTAAAATTTAAAAAGTTGTGCAACAAAATTGTATTCTTTCACTGGAAAAATGATATGAAAAAGATTGAAACAAGACCTTCACCTCACACCTTATAAAAAAACCAACTCAACATGGATTAAGGACCTAAATGTGAACCCCAGAATTATGAAGACCATCAATGAAAAAATAGGGACAAATGTGAGGGCACTAATTCTGGGAATACACAAACTACAAAACATTTTGGAAATCACACAAACAAAATTAGATAAAATAGATGAGTGTGATATACTAAATATTAAAAACTTTATGTGCATCAAAAGACTCCACCAGAAGAGTAAAAAGGGAACCCACAGAATGGGAAAAAATCTTTTGCAATGACACGTCAGACAACGAATTCATTTCTAAAATATACGGGAAACTACAACACCTCAACAAGAAAAAGACAAATATCCCAATTAAAAAGTGGGTACAGGATAGGAACAGACACTTCACTAAGGAAGAGATCCAGGCAGCCAACAAACATGAAAAAATGTTCATGATCACTAACCATTAAAGAGATGAAAATCAAAACAACAATGAGATATCATCTCATACCAACAATAACAGCAAAGATGAAAAATATAGAGGACAATAAATGCTGGCGGGGATGTGGAGAGACTGGCACACTCCTGCATTGCTGGTGGGACTGCAAAATGGTCCAACCTCTCTGGAAAGCAATATG
>NW_006424890.1:0-1284 GCF_000296735.1 Chrysochloris asiatica | reverse complement strand
GTGATAAACTGTAGTTTACTCCTATAGTCTTCTGTTGATGAACATTTGGTCCATTTCTAGTGGGTTTTTTTTTTTTTTCTTTTGCTGTTGTGGTGGTTGTTAAGAATTAATCTGCTTTACAAGATACTTTCTGGGTAGATGTTGTTATTTCCATTGAATAAATAGCTTGGAGTGGATTAACTTAGACATAGGGTCAATGTGAGGTCCTGGTTTGGAGCTATATGATATAAAGTGGAGTGCTAACCACAGTCAGTAGTCCAAACCCATCAGTCACTCGTTGGAAATCTTATAATGGCTCGCTATGAGTCAGAACCTACTCTTTCTTTTTTTTTTTTAATGAAGCATGCATGAAAATTCATTTTAATGTGTGAAACAAAGGTACTTAAATCCAGAAGAGTCAATTTGAACCTTATGCAGCTCCAGGATCCAGTCAATATACAAAACTAGCCAAACCACAACAATGATGAAATGAAGATTGTGTGACCAAAGAGGGAATTCCCGTAGACTAATAATTAGTACTCTCTTATGACTAGAAACTTCAGAATGCTCTGTGCTTGTAACAGTTTTATATTGCCAGAATAAAGCATATTGAGAGTTCTCTGGCCTAGCCCCTTGATTTTTCATTATAAGGAACTTGATGGAAATTTTTTTAGCACAGCATAGATTCAAATTCAGTCACAGATTTGCAGTGTTAACAAAATGCAGTAGGGAAAGAAAAAAATATATATGCACACACACATACATACACATATATATATATGTTGTTGTTGTTAGGTGCCATCCAGTAGGTACTGACTTATAGCAACCCTATGCACAACAGAAGAAACACTGCGAGGTCCTGCATCAGTCTCACAATTATTGCTACACTTGATCCTATTGCTGCCATCTCTGTACCAATACATCTCTTTGAAGGTCTTTCCTTTTTTTCTCTGACCCTCCAGTTTACCAAATATGAGATCCTTCTTCAAGGGCTGGTCCCTCCTGTTACTATGATAAAAATATAAGAGACGAAGTCTGGCCATCCTGGCTTCCAAGGAGCTTTCTGGCTGTACTTCTTCCAACATGAATCTGTGTTTGCTTTTGACAGCCTATGGTACTTTTAATATTTTCCTCCAACACCATAACTCAAATGCATCAATTCTTCTACAGTATTCCTTATTCATTGTCCAACTTTTGCATGCATATGTGGTTATTGAAAATTGCATGGCTTATTCCTCAAACTGACATCTTTGTTCTTCAACACTTGAAAGAGTTCTTGTGCAGCAGATTTCTTGACTGCTGCTT
>NW_006424889.1:0-1308 GCF_000296735.1 Chrysochloris asiatica | reverse complement strand
CTGCAACAGAACACCGACATGGAACTGCCAGAGGTTCAACTCAGATTCTGACAAGGACGTGGAGTAAGGGACATCCTTGATGATGTTAGAATGATTTCAGCTGAAATAAGAGAATACCAGAAAGATCATTATCTGGGCTTTATTGACCATTCAAACGTTTTTGACTCTGTGGGTCTTGACTAGCTGTGGATAACATTGCGAAGAATGGGTATTGCAAAACTCTTATTTGTGCACATAAGGGACCTGTACATAAACAAAGAGGCAACCATTTGAACAAAAAAGGGGATACTTAATGGCTTAAAATCACACAAGTTATGTACCAGGGTTATATATTTTCATCATATTTATTCAATCTGTATGTTGATCAAATAATCTGAGAAACTGGATTATATGAAGAAGAACATGACATCAGTATCGGAAGAAAACTCATTAATAACCTGTGATAAGCAGATGATACACAACCTTACATGCTGAAAGTGAAGAGGACTTAAAATACTTACTGATAAAGATCAGAGACTACAGCCTGCAGCAGGGGTTGTACCTCAATGTGAAGAAAACAAACATCCTCAAAACTGGACCAATAAAAACATCATGATTAATAGAGAAAATACTCCACATTGCTTGGATTCACTCTCAATGCTCAGGGAAGCAGCAGTCAAGAAATCAAACGATATATTGCATTAAGCAAATCTGCTGCCCAAGAGCTCTTTAAAGTGTTCAAGAACAAAAATGTCAGTTTCTGGACTAAGATGCACCTGACTCAAGCGATGGTATTTTCAACAACCTCATATGCATGTGAAATTTGGACGATGAATAAAGAAGACCATAGAAGAATTCATGCATTTGAGTTATGGAGAAGAGTATTAAAAGAATATAAAACCATAGAGTGCCAGAAAAATATACAAATCTGTGGTGGAATTAGTACAACCAGAATGCTCCTTAGGATCCAGGATGTGGAGTTTTTGTCTCTTATACTTCAGACATGTTATCAGGAGGACCAAGTTCCTGGAAAAGGACATCATGCTTGGTAAAGTGGAGGGTCAGACAAAAAGAGGAAGACCCCCCAATGAGATGGAATGGAACAGTATGACCTCAAGCATAACAACAATTGAGAAGATGGTGCAGGACAGGGCAGTGTTTCATACTGTTGTGCACAGGGTCACTGTGAGTTGGAAGACAAAAATGCTTGGATGCTGGAAGTGAATGATAAACAGCAATGATCTCAAGCTGAGATATTTCATTACAGAAACATATAAGGAATTTATAGTAGAATCCTATTGTGACACTGCAGGTTAATGTGCTGGACTT
>NW_006424888.1:0-1248 GCF_000296735.1 Chrysochloris asiatica | reverse complement strand
AGTTAGGCAGATTTGCATGGGCTAATTGGGGCAGAGGTAAATAATGATGTATGCACAACCTTGGAACAACAGGGCTCTGGGATACAGGGATTGATTGAGGCATGGTTTGAATGGGTAAAAGAGGGGAAATAATGTTAAGATGCTTTGCTGTCTATTGAACCCTGGTTTCCCTTACCTACTACTGTAACATAGACTCCAGAAGGGGAGAGAAAGGAATAGCCAGAAACATCTCCATACAAAGCGTGTAAGTCTGTCTTCAGCGTATAATTAATTGGAATACCTAAAATGGAGCTAGAACTTGTCCAGTGTAGGAGTCTTCCTACTAAGCATTTGCATTGCGTAAGACCTTAGGTGGAATCCTGATCCTCATCCAGAACATTTTGAGGTGGGAAATTTCCACTGAAAGGACAAGCATACCAGCTTGGAATGGTTAGAAGAAATAGAAAATACTTCTTGAAAGAAAGACCAGCAGGAAAAATAAAAAATAATAATGGCAGTCTAAATGACTACAGAACAAGCAAGTCGTTTGTCCAGGAGCCATCAAGGCAAGTGGTCAGGTCCCCTCAGGGCAAACCTCTTACCAAAACTAAGATTCAAAGGGAATACACCAGCAGTCATGCGGTCTTGCTGGTGATTATGTTGGTCACCGATAAGGTGAAGTGGGGTAAAACAGCAATGAAGTTGTGAGCAAAGTCTGACCACTTTCAATAGACTTCTGTCATACTGGGTTGAGACATGCTTGGCCAGCAGTATGGCAGGTCCAGAAGACTAGAGCGGAGAGTGAAGGGTTCGGCTGATATGAAGTGAGGGGAGATGCACAACACCCATACTTTCAGATAGTACCCATTTGACCTGGCTTCAATGGCTGGATGACCAGAACTCAACTAGAGAAAGAAAGAGGAAAAAAAGAGTAATCTGCTAAAAGTTGATGAACTTGACCGATTCTTATGGATGTAGTAGCTCAAAGCTCAAAAGAGGGGATGCATCTTTACAGCGAGGATCATTCTCAACCCCTCAATACACAGGGTTGACAGGGATGGGCTACTTAAACATTGGGTACCCAAAATGGGTGGGGGGAGAGGCTAGAAAGGCACGAAGTGACTGGCTTACAAATTTTCAACAGGGAACCTAATTTCAGAGGATACAGGGAAAGCAGAATCTTCACTGAGTGGTTTCCAACATGTCTGGACAGGGCTGGTGAAAGGAGATGGGGATAAGATTCTTGTGGTTCAATAGTGAATAATTCCT
>NW_006424887.1:0-1309 GCF_000296735.1 Chrysochloris asiatica | reverse complement strand
AAACCTGATGCAGGCTACACCACCACCACCTATCTGATGCAGACCCTGCTGCCGCCCCATATTTGGGTTTTGCCTTTAATTGGATGCCTTGGGGCTTGTCTTCTGCCCAACTGAATCCAGCGAAAACCAAGAACTGGGGTTGAACATTTCAATCCCCATGGCGTTGAAAATTGAGTGCCCTGGGTGGGACGTGGTACAAACGGTTAATATCTTCCCTGCTAACTGAAAGGTTGCAGGTGTGAAACCTCTCAGAGTCTCCTTGGTCAAAAGGCATGGCGAGCCACTTGTGAAAAACCACCCACTGAAAACTATGGATGGTGGAATAATCAGGGGAAAGATAGGGACGGAAGTTGTGTCACCGGAGGTGAGAGATCAAGGCCATTGAATTGTACTTGTAGAAGCTGTGCACAGATGAATGATTTCTTTTGTGGATTTCAACCACAGTACAAGTAATGGAGACCAGTTCCAGTCTCACACACATAGTGTTGCCATGGCTCAATGTTGTCTCACTGACAGCTGCTGGTTGTCGTTGGTGGTGGTGGCAGTGTGCCGTGGAGTCTGTTCTGACTCATAACGACCCTGTACAGGGTTTCCGAGGCTGTAAGTCTTTATGGGAGCAGACAACCTCATCTTTCTCCCATGGAACAGCTAGTAGTTTTGAACTGCTGACCTTAAGGTTCACAGCCCAACTTGTAAGCAGTACGCTCCCAGAGCTCCTTGATGGTTGTCGTTAAGTGCCATTAAGTTGGTTCTGACTCATAACGACCCTGTATAGGGTTTCTGAGGAGCAGCTGGCTTGAACTGCTGACCATGTAGTTCACAATCCAGTGCTGATTCTATAGCGCCACACCAGAAGTTTTGACAACTGATTAATATGGGATATATGGACAGGAAGAAAAATGGAAAGTGAGCTTCTTAACACAGGGCCATCATAGGGTGACTTGCGAGGACGAGTGGGAAGAAACTGAAATGTTGATCACTCTGTACCTCCTTGATTAGTATTTGTTCCCACGCTGGGATTTCCCCACCCAATGCAACCAATAACAGGGCTCCACGTGCGCATTAATCTCTTCTATTTGCATAATACTTTACAGTTTCTAAGTAACATTCATATGAGTCATCTGCTGTGGGCCTTAGGAGATCCTGGGAAGCATGGTAACAGAAATCCCTATGTCTGTGTGGCGTACTTTTTGTTTGGCAAATCACGCTCACACTAATCACAGTGCATCCACGTGAGGATCTTGGAAGGTTACAAGGTAATGTTGAACTAATTCAAAGTTACCCAGCTAATAACGTAGTGGTTATGAGT
>NW_006424886.1:0-1274 GCF_000296735.1 Chrysochloris asiatica | reverse complement strand
TGTAAAGATTTGTTCCCTCTTTTGAGCTACTGCATCCATAGGTGTAGGTCAAGTTCATCAAATTGTATCAGATTACTCTTTTTTTCCTCTTCTTTCTTCTAGTTAAGCTCTGATCATCCAGTCATTGAAGCCAGGTCAAGTGGGTATTATCTGCAAGCGTGGGTGTTCTTGTGCATATGTTCTCTCTTCTTATCAGCTGGACGCTTCATTCTCCACTCTAGTCCTCTGTGGCTATGTCACTGACTCTGAACCCAAGAGTCCCCAAGTCTTGCCACACTGCTGGCCAACCAGGTCTCCACCCGGGTTCATAGGAGTCTATTGAACGTTGTAGGGCTTAGCTCACAGCTTCAATGTTGTTTTTTCCTCATTTCCCCTTATCGGTGACGAACGTGACCACCAATCAGAGTGTGTATTCCCATTGAGTCTTAGTCTTGGAAGAGGGTTTGCTCTGAGGGTACCTGACCACTTGCCTTGATGTCTCCTAGGTGAGCAACTTGCTTGTTCTTGTCGTAATCAGTTGGTCTGCCTATATAGTTTTGTATTTTTCCTGTCGGTCTTTCTTTCAGGAAGTATCTTCTGTTCTTCTGGTTGCTCCAGGCTGGTCTGCCTGTCCTTTCAATGCCTATTATTTGAAATGTTATTCATAGCTTGTCATGGTTCACATAACCAAAAGATTACAGAGTCAATAAAGCACAAGTAAGCATCTTTCTGGTATTCTGTGCTTCCGCCAACATTCATTTGACATCAACATTGGTATCTCTAGTTCAATATTCTCTTCTGAATCCAGTTTGAATTTCTGGCTGCTCCCTCTTGATATACTGTTGCAGCCATTTTTAAATTACCTTCAGCAAAATTTTGCTTGCATGTGATATTAATGATTTTGTTCAAATATTTCTCCATTCCATTGGGTCACCTCTCTTTGGAGTGGTCACCAATCAGAGTGTGTATTCCCATTGAGTCTTAGTCTTAGAAGGGGGTTTGTCCTGAGGGGACCAGACCACGTGCCTTGATGTCTCCTAGGCGAGCCACTTGTTTGTTCTTGTAGTAATCAGTCAGTCTGCCTATATAGTTTTGTATTTTTCTTGTCAATCTTTCTTTCCGGAAGTTTCTCCTGTTCTTCTGGCTGCTCCAGGCTGGTCTACTTGTCCTTTCAAGTGGAAATTTCCCCTCAGAAGATTCTGGATGCTGTTCAGGATTCCACCTATGGTCTTGTGTAATGCAGAGGCTCTGCAGGAAGCCTCCTTCACTGGGCACATTGTAGCCCCATTTTAGAT
>NW_006424885.1:0-1261 GCF_000296735.1 Chrysochloris asiatica | reverse complement strand
AGCAAGGAGGGGAGTGATTAACTTTTCAGTCTAGGAGCGGAGAAGAGCTGAGAGCGAGACCCTACCCAGAGAAGCAGTGATGCCTGAAATGGAGGCAGAGATGATGACATGGAGCGATGGAGCTGCTGGAGACTTTAGATCCAGAGAGGGAGAGCAACTGTGTGCTGAAAACCTGGGGGGTATGGGGAGAGGGTTGCAGGGTATACCCTTTGGTTGGTTGATGATGCATGGAGGGGATTGTAACCATGGCACTATACGATAGAATGAATGTAAAATTAATGTTCTCCCATGTAAACTATCGCATAATTCACAATAAAACATTTAAGAAAAAAAAATAATAAAGGGATGCAAGGATGGTTCAACATTAGAAAAAATGTAATCCACTGCATAAATGAAAAAAGGAAAAGAACTATATGATCATATCGATTTATGCAGAAAAGCCATTTGACAGAATTGAACATCCATTCCTGATAAAAACATTTAACAAAGCAGGAATTGAAGGGAAATTCCTCAACATAATCAAGAGCATATATACAAAACCAAGAGCCTACATCACACTCAATGGAGAGAAACTGAAAGCCTTCCCTCTGAGAATGGGAACCAGACAAGGATGCCCTTTGTCACCACTTCTATTCAATATTGTTTTGGAAGTTTTAGCCAGAGCTATACTTACTGCAAGATAGGGAAATTAAAGGGATCCAAATTGACAAAAAGGAAATAAAACTCTTCCTATTTGCAGATGATATGATCCTGTACATAGAAAACTCCAAAGACTCAGTAAAAAAGCTAATAGACATCATTGGAAAATTCAGCAAAGTGGCAAGGTATAAGATCAACATACAAAAATCAGTTGGATTCCTCTATAGTAACAATGACAGTGCTGAAATGGACATTAGGAAAGCAATACCATTTACAATAGCCACCCAAAGGCTGAAATATTGGAATAAATGTAACTAGAGAAACAAAGGACCTATACAAAGAAAATTACAAAACACTACTACAGGAAACCAAAGGAGACTTACAAAAGTGGAAGAACATACCATGTTCCTGGATAGGAAGACTCAACAAAGTAAAAATGTCAATACTGCCCAAAGCAATTTACACATATAATGTAATCCCAATCCAGATTCCAACAACATTCTTCAAAGAGATAGAAAAGACAATTACAAACTTTATATGGAAAGCAAATTGACCCAGGATAAGTAAAGCACTGCTTAAGAATAAGGTTGGAGGCCTCTCACTCCCTGATTTCAAAATTTAC
>NW_006424884.1:0-1251 GCF_000296735.1 Chrysochloris asiatica | reverse complement strand
GATCTCTTGACTGCTGCTTCTGTGAGTGTTGATAGTTGATCCAAGAAGAATGAAGTCCTTGACAACTTCAAGCTTTTCTCCATTGATAATAATGTTGTTTATTGGTCCAGTGGTGAGGATTTTTGGTTTCTTTACATTGAGATGTAACCCATATCGAAGGCTGTACTCTTTGATCTTCATCAGTATTTTTTTTTTTAATTAAATAAATGTTTTATTGTGGATTGGAAGAGGATTTGCACTGAGGGGACCCAACCACTTGCTTTGATGTCTCCTGGGCTAGCAACTTGCTTGTTCTTGTGGTAACAGTTGGACTGCCCTTATTGTTTTGTACTTTTCCTGTAGGTCTTTCTTTTAAGATGTGTCTTCTGGTTTTCAGGCTGCTCCCGGCTGGTCTGCTTGTCCTTTCAAGAGGAAAGTTTCCCATCTCTGAAGGTCTGGATGTGGTTCAGGCTTCCATCTATAGTCTTATGTAATGCAGAAGTTCCTCAGGAAACCTCCTACACTGGACACATTGCAGCCCCATTTTAGGTATTCTAATCAGTTATAGGCAGAAGACGGACTTACAAGCTTTCTATGGTCATATTTCTGGCTATTCCTTTCTCTACCTTCCAGTGTCTGTTTTATAATATAATGCATGAAAAACCAAGGTTCAAAAGTCAGCCAAGCATCTTAACATTATTCCCCCCTTTTCCCCATTCCAACCATGTCCCAGTCTCTGTATCCCAGAGCCCTGTTGTTCCAAGGCTGTGCCTACATCATTTTTTATTTCTGTCCCATTTAGCTCATTCATACCTAACTGTTCTCCCATCTGCTTTGTTCTTCCATTCCCCTCTTCCTACTTGTATATTGACCCCCTCCCCAACACCCAGACTATCCCGTATCTATTCCCCGCCCTGTGCTCCACCTTTCCCTCCTGTCCTTAACGTTACTTCTATGTCCTAGCAACCTGCTAAGAATCCACTTTAGTGGAATAGTATGGGTTCGTTTTCTTAGTCTTTTACAGTAGTGGTCCAATGCAGTATTTTTCCTTTTCAGATTGACTAATTTCACTCACTATAATGTCCTTACAGTTCATCCATGTTAGGAAGTGGCATGCAACTTCCTTGTTATTTTTCAAGATAGCATAGTACTCCATTGTGTGTACGTACCCCAGTTTGTTTATCCATTCTTCAGTTGATGGGCACTTTGGCTGTCTCCATCTTTTTGGTATTGTAAATAGTGTAGCTATGAACATTGGTGTGCATATATCTT
>NW_006424883.1:0-1217 GCF_000296735.1 Chrysochloris asiatica | reverse complement strand
AGAAGATGAACAAAGACACCCGCATTTCCTACTCGGCCCACATAATGGGGGATTTTCAGGCGGAGGATGTTGGAGGTGGCAGGTAGAAGGTGGGATGGAGAGGACTGAATGCAAGTAGCGATCCTGCTCTCTCAGAACACAAAGGCCGTCGGCCGGGCCTCCTCAGCAAAGCCAGCAGCACCTGCTCCGTTTTCAGTAGCTACAATAGGAAGCTAAGCCTCAGTCCCAGCCTCCTGGACCCCAAAGCCCCCTAGCTGGTGGGGCTCAGCTGCCTGGGGAGTTACGGGGACACAAGGTGGCAGCAGAGGTATCTTTTGTCCAAGGCCATGAGTGGGGGATTTTGGTTATTGGACTAATACAAATCCTGTACTTGAGATTCTACTGGCTTGGATCTGCTAGTCTTTCAATGTTTCCTGAGCACCTACTACGTGTCCAGAGTCCCTGAGGGGTGCAAACAGGTGCTAAACTGAAAGGTGGGCAGTTCGAGTCCACCCAAAGGCATCTCGGAAGAAAGGCCTAGTGACTGACTTCTGAAAGGTCACAATCATCGAAAGCCCAATTGGAGTGCAGTTCTGCCTGGTACACATGGGGGCGCTGTGAATCAGTGTCAGTGCCAGGGCAGCTGAGCTGTTCTAGGTCCCGGAAACCCTGCAGAGACTTGGCAGGCAATAAATTTCTTTTTATTTTTTTTTAGTGGGTATCTTTTTTTTTTTTTTCCCACTCAGGCATATATAATAATTTACATCTCCAAAGGGAACATTCTGCAAGTCTGTTCCTGGCCACCAGTTCTTAGTCCTTCTCTTCTTAGTTGATGAATCTGGAGTCCTCAGCCGTTCCCCCTTTCCATGCCCCCATCTCTGCCTCCATCTCTGGTGCTGCTGCTTCTCTGGATAAGGTCCTGCATCCTATTTGTGCGTTCCTCTCTTGATGTTCCTAGGGTCCTTCATTTCTGGACATTAAGATTAACCACTCCCCTTTTTTTGTTACAAAACTTCCACCTTTACAATTATGACAGTCGCGATTAGTCATGATAACAGTTATTTGCTATTGAATCTTATCCCCATCTCTTTTCACCACACCCATCCAGACAAGATGATAGCTATTCAGTGGGGACTCTTTCCCCCACACTCTTAAACTAAGCGCCCTCTTGAAACCTTGTAAGCCAGTCACTTCGTGCCTTTATTGCACCCTCATTTTAGATAGCCAATGTCTAAGTT
>NW_006424882.1:0-1248 GCF_000296735.1 Chrysochloris asiatica | reverse complement strand
CAGAATCTTCTGAGATGGGACAGTCCCATGAGAAAGGACTAGCAGACCAGTCAGGAGCAGCTAGAAGAGCAGAAGATACTCCTTGAAAGAAAGACCAACAGGAAAAATACAAAACAATAACAGTAGTCCAATTGACTACTACAAGAACAAGCAAGTTGTTCCCCAGGGAGCCATCAAGGCAATTGGTCAGGTTCCCTCAAGGCAAACCCCTTCCAAGACTGAAACTCAAATGGAATACACTAGCAGGCATATGGTCCTGCTACTGACCACATTGGTCACCGATAAGGGGAAGTGGGGGTGGGGGTAGGGGGGCAAACAGCAATGAAGTTGTGAACTAAGTCTGACCACATTCAATAGACTCCTGTTAACCTGGATGGAGACCTGGTTAACTAGCAATATGATAAGACCTGGGGACTCCTGGTTCCAGGGGCAGGGACATGGCCCCAGAGGACTAGAATGGAGTATGAAGCATCTAGCTGATATGAAGTGAGGGGAGATGCATAAAAACACCCACACTTGCAGATAGTACCCATCTGACCTGGCATCAATGGCTGGATGATCAGAACATGACTAGAGGAAGAAACAAAAGGACTTCAAAAAAAAAAAGACTAACCCACTACAAGTGGATGAACTTGACCTAGTCTTGTGGATGCAGTATGACAAAGAAGCGGAAGATTATTCCCATCCCTTGGCATACAGGGTCAACAGGGATGGGGAACTTAGACATTGGCTACCCAAAGGCAAGAATGAAATCCTTCATTCTTCTTGGATCAACTATCAACACTCACGGAAATAGCAGTCAAGAAATCAAACGACGTATTTCATTAGGCAAATCTGCTGCACAAGACCTTTTTTTTTTCCCCCAGTGTTTTATTGTGAATTATGATAGTTTACAGGGAGAACATTAGTTTTACATTCATTCTATCGTATATCGTATCATTGCCATGGTTACAATCCCCTCCATGCTTCATCAACCAACCAAAGGATATACCCTGCAAGCCTGCCCCCTACACTACCCCTATCCCCCCAGTCTTCAGCACACAGTTGCTCTCCCTCTCTGGATCAAAAGTCCCAACTGCTCCATTGCTCCACGTCATTGTCTCTGCCTCCATCTCAGGCATCACGGCTTCTCTGGGTAGGGTCCCGCTCTCGGCTTTTCTCCGTTGATGGTCCTAGGGACCTCTGCTCCTAGACTGGAAAGTTATCCCCTCCCTTCCTTGCTATAAAACATCTACCTTTACATTTCCA
>NW_006424881.1:0-1294 GCF_000296735.1 Chrysochloris asiatica | reverse complement strand
GTAGAAAGCCTCATCTTTCTCCCGCGGAGCAGCTGGTAGTTTCGAACCGCTGACCTTAAGGTTCGCAGCCCGATTCGTAACCACTACGCTACCAGAGCTATGATAAGCAGCCCAATTCATAACCACTACGTTACCTACCAGAGAGCCTTAAAGGATGTACTACAGGTAGAAAAACCATGACTGAATATGCTGTTGTTGGTAAGTGCCATGGTGATGGGTCTGACTCATAGCGACCCTGTATAGGGTTTCCAAGGAGTGGCTGGTGAGTTTGAACCACGACCTTGTGGTTCAAACTGACTTTGCAGTCCAGCGCATTATCCCACACCACCACAGTACCACACGGGGACTCCTGATTCTGTCTGGAAGATCTAAATCACAAAAGTGATGATGTGCAAAAGAAAATGATAAATATGTGGGGAAAAGGAAGCAATGATTGTATAAAATAAAAATATCATGTCACATTTTTAAAAAGAGAAAATTGAAGTACATGGCAATTGAAAGATGTTTCTTAGAGGAAGTTTAGTTTCAGAGTGTGCGGGGAAAGGTAGAGTCCCCACTGAATAGTTTTCATCTTGTCTAGATTGGTCTGGTTAAAAGAGATGGTGATAAGATTCTTATGATTCAATAGTGAGTAAGTAATTGTTACTAAGACTAATTGCGATTGTCACAACTGTAAAGGTAGAAGTTTTGTAACAAAAACGGGGGAGTAGTTAATCTTACAGTCCAGAAACAGAGGACCTTAGGGCCATCAAGGGAGAATTCTTGAGCATGAGCAGAATGTAGGACCCTATCCAGAGAAGTAGAGACACCAGAGATGGAGACAGAGATGGGGACATGGAGGGAGGGAACAGCGGAGGACTCTAGACTCATGGACAGAGAGAGACTGAGTGCTGGCTACCATGAGGCAGGCTTGCAGAATGTGCCCTTTGGTTGTTTAAATAATTATATATTCCTGAGTGTTGTTGTGGATGTCCCCCCCCACCCCTAAAAAAACAAACAGAAAACAACAACAGAGGAAATGGAAGCAAATACTGCTGAATGATATGCACGGAAGACATTGTAATCATTGCAATGAAACGATGAGTGTAAAATCGATGTTCTCCCATGTAAACTCACTCAATTCACAATAAAAACTTAGAAAAACAAAAAAAGATGATTCTGATATTAGTTAAAAATATATTTTCTTAGTAAGCTTGCATTTTTAAAATACATAGACAATTAAGCATGTTTTTCTATTACTATCTTGCTTTTCAATTTTCTTTAGGAGTTTTAAACTTTTCTTCTTTATTTATAT
>NW_006424880.1:0-1263 GCF_000296735.1 Chrysochloris asiatica | reverse complement strand
TCCTCACCACTGGACCAATAAACAACATTCTTATCAATGGAGAAAAAATCGAAGTTGTCAAGGACCTCATTCTTCTTGGGTCAACTGTCAACACTCATGGAAGCAGCAGTCAAGAAATCAAACAACGTATTGCATTTGGCAAATCTGCTGCACAAGACCGTTTTAAAGTGTTGAAGAACAAAGATGTCAGTTTGAGGACTAAGGTGCCCCTGACCCAAGCCATGGTATTTTCAGTAACCTCATATACATGTTAAAGTCAGATAGTGAATAGGGAAGACCATAGAAGAATCAATACATTTGAGTTACGGTATTGGAGGAGAAGATTGAAAGTACTATGGGCTGCCAAAAGAACAAATAGATCTGTGTTGGAAGAAGTCCCGCCAGAATGTTCCTAGGAAGCCAGGATGGCCAGACTTCGTCTCTCATACTTCAGACATACTATCAGGAGGAGCCAGTCCCTGAAGAAGGATATCATGTTTAGTAAAGTGGAGGGTCAGAGAAAAAGAGGAAGAGCCCTGGCAAGATGGATCGGCACAGTGGAAGCAATAATGGACTCAAGCATAGCAGTGACTGTGTGGTTAGCGCAGCACCAGACACCAACTTGATGGCACCTAACAACAACAACATTAATTCTATTTTTTTTAATGTTTTATTGTGAATTATGTGATAGTTTACATGGGAGAACATTCGTTTTATATTCATTCTATCGTATATCGTCTCATTGCCATGGTCACAGTCCCCTCCATGCATCATCAACCAGCCAAAGGGTATACCCTGCAATCCTGCCCCTCATACCCCTCAGGTCTTCAGCATGCAGTCCCTCTCCCTCTCTGGGTCTAAAGTCCCCAACTGCTCCATGTCTCCACATCATCGTCTCTGCCTCCATCTCTGGCATCACTGCTTCTCTGGGCAGGGTCCCACTCTCTGCTCTTCTCCCTTGATGGACCTCCACTCCTACACTGAAAAGTTAATCACTCCCCTCCTTGCTAAAAAATGTCTACCTTTACATTTCTGACCCTCACAATCAGTCCTGATAACAATTATTCACTGTTGTATCACAGGAGACCGATCAACATTTCCTTTCATCAGCCCCACCTAGACATATTGGATACTACTCAGTAGAGATTCTACCTTCCTCCACGTCTTCTGGCTCTAGGTTCCCTCTTGAAAGCTTGTAAGCCAGTCACTTTCTGCATTTGTAGCCCCCCCACCAAACACACACGTACTTTGGGTAGCCAATGTCCAAGTTGCCCATCCCTGTCT
>NW_006424879.1:0-1280 GCF_000296735.1 Chrysochloris asiatica | reverse complement strand
AAGTCCATTATGTTAATATACAGAGAGCTACCTACTTGGCAGATCAGTCCAACATATCCATGTACAGAGAGTTAGCTACATGACAGACGAGTCCAAAATGTACATATAAAGAGAGCTAGCTACATGGTAGGCTCGTGCAATATTTCCATATACAGAGTTCTAGCTAGAATTCACATAAAGTTCAACTTATCTGTATACAGAGAGCTAGGTACATGGCAAAGAAGTGCAACATTTCCATATACAGAGTACTAGTCAAATGGCAGATTTGTCCAACATGTACATATACTGGAAGCTAGCTACATGACAGCCAAGTCCAATATGTTCATATACAGAGAGCTACCTACTTGGCAGATCAGTCCAACATATCCATGTATAGAGAGCTAGCTACATGGCAGATGGGTCCAAAATGTCCATATACAGAGAGATAGCTACATGGCAAGGTAGTGCAACATTTCCATATACAGAGTTCTAACTATATGGCAGATGTGTCCAACATGTCCATATACTGAGAGCTAGATACATGGCAGACAATTCCAATATGTTCATATACATAGAGGTAGCTATATGGCAGGTTAGTACAACATCCCCATATACAGAGTTAAAGATACATGGCAGATGTGTCCAACGTGTCCATATACTGAGAGCTACCTACATGGCAGATCAGTCCAAAATATCCATGCATAGAGAGCTAGCTACATGTAAGACGAGTCCAAAATGTCCATAAACAGAAAGAAAGCTAGGTATATGAAGGGTAGTATAACATTTCTGTATACAGAGTTCTAGCTACAAGGCAGATGAGTTCAACTTGTCTATATACAGAGAGTTATCTACATGGCAGAATATGGCAATATTTCCATATAAAGAGTTCTAGCTACAAGGCAGATGTGTCCAACGTTTCCATATCCTGAGAGCTAGCTACATGGCATATCAGTCCAAATTATCCATATACAGAGAGCTAGCTACATGGCTGAATAGTGCATCATTTCCATATACAGAGTTCAATCTACATGTCAGAAGAGTCCAAAATGTTCATGTACTGAGAGCTACCTACATGGCAGAGTAATCCAACATGTCCATATAAAGAGTACTAGAGACCTGGCTAATGAGTCCAACAAGTCCATTTATTGAGAGCTAGCTTCATAGCATTCAAGTCCAATATGTTCATATACAGAGAGCTGAAGACCCCCAACGAGATGGATCAGCCAGGTGGCATCATTGATGGACTCAGGTTTGGCAGCGGTAGTGAGGTTGGCCCAGGATCGAACATTGTTTCGTTCTGC
>NW_006424878.1:0-1309 GCF_000296735.1 Chrysochloris asiatica | reverse complement strand
ACTTTCAGCAAGCAAGGTTGTATCATCTGCATATCACAGGTTGTTAATGAGTCTTCCTCCAATCCTGATGCCATGTTTTTCTTCATATAACCCAGCTTCTTGGGTTATTTGCTCAGCATACAGGTTGAACAAGTATGGTGAAAGAACACAATGAAGAGAAACAGCTATAAACATCCATTAATAATCAGAACATGGAATATATAAAGTATGAATCTGAGAAAATTGAAAGTTGTCAAAAATGAAATGGAATACATAGACAACAATATCTTAGGCATTAGTGAGCTGAAATGGACTGGTATTGGCCGTTTTGAATCTTACAACCGCATGGTTTACTATGTAGGGAATGACAAATTGAAGAGGAATGGTGTTGCATTCATTGTCAAAATGAACCTATTCAGATTAGTCATGAGGTACAATGCTGTCTGTGATAGGATAATATCCATGTGCCTACAGGGAAACCCAGTTAATACCACTATTACTCAAATTTACACACCAACCACTAAAATCAGTGAGGATGAAATAGAATTTTACCAGTTTCTTCAATATGAAATTGATCAAACATGCAATCAAGATGTATTGATCATTACTGGCGATTGGAATGCAAACGTTGGGAGCAAAGAGGAAAGATCATGGAAAATATGGCCTTGGTGATAGAAATGATGCTGTAGATCGCATGATGTTTGGGTCGTGGTTATGTGCCATAAAGTCGGTTTCTCTTCATAGCAACCCTGTGCAGGGTTTCCGAGGCTGAAAATCCTTATGGAAACAGAAAGCCTCATCTTTCTCCCACCTAACAGCTGGTAGTTTCAAAGTGCTGACCTTAAGGTTCACAGCCTGATAGAATTCTGCAAAATCAATGATCTATTCATTTAAAATACCTTCTTTAGACAGCATAAGAGACAAATATACACATGGACCTCGCCAGATGGAATACATAGAAATCAAATTGACTGCATCTGCAGAAAGAGACAAAGGAAAAGCTCCATATCATCAGTCATAACAAGGACAGGGGCAGACTGTGGAACACTCCATCAATTACTCATATGTAAATTCAAACTGAAGCTGAGGAAACTGAAAACAAGTCCATAAGAGCCAAAATATGACCTTGAATGTATCCCACCTGAATTTAGAGATCCTCTGAAGAACAGATTTGATACATTAAACAGTAAAGACTGAAGATAAGAACAGTTGTGGGATGACATCAAGAACATTATGCATGAAGAAAGCAAAAAGTCATTAAGAAGACAAGAAAGAAGGAAAAGGTCAAAATGGATGTCAGAAGAGACGCTGAAACTTGCTCTCCAGTGTA
>NW_006424877.1:0-1309 GCF_000296735.1 Chrysochloris asiatica | reverse complement strand
AGATGGATTGGCCAAGTGGCAATATCGATGGACTCATGTGCAGCAACAATAGTGAGGTTGGCCCAGGATTGGGCAGTGTTTCGTTCTGCTGTGCATAAGGTCACTATGAGTTGGTACTGACTCAATGGCACTTAACAACAACAACAGAGTCCTTAGCCGCTATTTCTCTCTCCATGACCTCATCTCTGCCTCCATCTCTGGTGTCACTGTTTATCTGGATAGGGTCCCATATTCCACTCGTCATGTCGTCTTCTCCCTTAATTGTCCTCCTGGACTGTAAGATCAACTACTCCCCTGTTTCTGTTACAAAACTTCTACATTTACAGTTATGACCATAGGTATTAGTCATGATAACAATTACTCACTATTGAATCATAAGAATTTTATCCCCAACTCTTTTCACCAGACCCATCTAGACACGATGAAAACTATTCAGTGAGGACTCTACCTTCCCCTGCACACTCTTTAACTATACTACCTCTTGAAAACTTGTAAGCCTGTCACTTCATGCCTTTATCGCCCCGTCATTTTAGGTGGTTGTTGTTAAGTATCTTCTAGTTGATTCCAACCCATAGTGACCCTGTACACGGTTTCCAAGGAACAGAATTTTATGTAGCCAATGTCTAAGTTGCCCATGCCTATCAACTGTGTATACAGAGGGGATAGAGTTGATGCTTGATGTGAAGACTTCTTCCCTCTCAGTTGGTATTTTGAGCCACTACATTCATAAGTGTAGGTCAAGTTCATCAAATTGTAGCAATTTACACTTGTTTCTTTTATAACAAAAAATGTTTTTTAATCTTCCTTTAGTCTAGTTCTGGTGTGGACCTGTGGTTAATGCACTGGACTCCTAAGTCAATTTGAATCACAAAGTTGGTGGTTCAAGTTCACCAGCTGCTCCTCAAAAATGTTTTACAGGGTAGCTATGGGTCAGATCAGACTCTGTGGCACTTAACAACAACAAGTCAAGTGCTGATCATCAAGCCATCAAGTCTAAGTCAAGTGGGTACTGTCTGTAAATTTGGACATTCTTGTGCTTCTCCCTTCAATTCATATTTGCTGGATGCTTCATTCTCAGCTCTAGACCTTCATAACTTTGTCCTTGTCCATGGGCACAGGAATCCCTAGGTCTCACTGCACTTCATACCAACCAGCTCTTCTTCTCTCTCTCATCTCCAGGTCAATGGGAGTCTGTGGAACACGGTCAAAATCAGCCCATATCTTCAATGCTGGCTTTCTCACTCTTCCACTCACCAGTAGACCAACAAGGTCACCAGCAAACTTACATTCCCTTTGAGTTTGAGTCTTG
>NW_006424876.1:0-1308 GCF_000296735.1 Chrysochloris asiatica | reverse complement strand
GGAAGGTTCTGAGAGTAAAAGAACTGAACTCTCTCAGGTTCTCTTTCTCAAAATGCTTTCTCAAACAACCCTTCTCACTTGTGCCTTTTTTTTTTCTCCTCTCCTCCCTTTGAGGTGAGCCCCTCTCTGTCTTTCCAACCTGTTGTATGGAGCTCTTTTCTTCCTCAGGGCACTCTTTTCCACAGGTGACCTGCCTGACGTTCAGCATCAATTACAGAATTCTAATGCAGCTTAGCTCTGCCTGAAAGTGATGATGCTGACAGATTACTCCAGGACCATGTGATCATAGGACACATGGACTACACCCAACAAGGGGAACACTTCAGGGGCATGATCACAACCAAGTTTCTAGGAGTTCGGGGAACTGAAGATGTACTTCCATATTTCTGTTGATGTATTGTTTGTTTCCCATCCACCTGGGTTTGAATGGTTCTTTCCATTTGTCCTTCTGTGGGAGGGATGGGCAAATGAACATGAAGATTATGTCCAGGAAGGTCTTCTAGAGAAAAAAAAAAGGGAAAAGCTGAGTATCTCATTCAAAAAGGATCTCTTTGGTGAGAAGGAAGATGCAAAATGTATTCCAGAAGGACTTGTGACAATGAACAGTGGTAGGGAGAATTTCAAAGGATAAAGTGGGTCATTTTGATGAGGAAGTATGTCCAGCCTCTCAGCGAGGTTCCAGGATAAATGAAACAAAATGCTGTTTTCTAGGCCCCCCAGGCTGAAGTCACCTGCAGTAGGACTCCATATGTCCAGCTCTTCCGATGTTTGATGTATGGAGTCTTGTAGATTTGTCCATTCTAGTGTGTTCAACAGCAGGGTCTCATGGAGAGACTGGCACAGTGCTATGGTGTCTGGTGCATAAAAACCGATATGAGAGGACCCCCTGGGTTTAGCCTACTCATTTCTGTTTGCTTGATTCACCACGTTTAGTCCTGAAAACTTGGATGACTCAAATTTTAGTATTTTTCACACAGTTAACTCTAGTGGTGTGTTGGTGAAGCATAAGGCCATATACCCAGAATTTGTGATATCTTCCATTGAGAACTATTGTCATCGTAAGAAGCTCTGGTAGCGTAGTGGTTACGAATTGGGTTGCTAACCTCAGGATTAGCAGTTCGAAACTACCAGCTGTTCGCTGGAGAAAGATGAGGCATTCTGCTCCCGTAAAGATTTACAGCCTCGGAAACCCTGTGCAGGGTCACTATGAGTCGGAACCAACTCCATGGCACACCACCACCACCAATTACTTACAAGGTGTGTCTTATTATTTATACTTATTGGGTAAAAAAACAGATTGAGAATCAC
>NW_006424875.1:0-1309 GCF_000296735.1 Chrysochloris asiatica | reverse complement strand
CCTCATCTTTCTCCCGCAGAACAGCTGGTAGTTTCGAACTGCTGACCCTGAGGTTTGCAGCCCAATTCATAACCACTATGCTACCAGAGCTCCTTACCAGTAGGAAAAACTGTATATTTTCAGAAAAAATTTTATGAGTGATTAGATATCAGAATAAAAAGAATTAAATGATTGTATCATGTTCCAGTGCAGTGTGACAAGGTCGTCCCTAACTGGAAGCTTTTTATTTATTTTTTTGCTAGAGTGTTCTAGCTGCGTGCCTACAAAGTGTGACCAACAAGCCACAAACATAAATTAGTTAAACCAAAAGACAGCCATTTAGCAGCTTGTTATTTTACCATTTTCTACATTTCAATAAATTCATGATGACAAGTTGGGGGTTTGGGGGAATCCCTAAAGGCATGAATGTGCTGCTTTAATTGAAGAATAAAATATTACAGGAAAATAAATGGCTCTGATAAAAATATAAAATTAATATAGCATATAAAGAAAATGGATAAGTGATTCATTCACTATTCACTTGAGATATCTTAAATTATAAAAATTAATGCAAACTTCATTTTAAAGAAGGTAAATGTCATTTAGTGGTTTGCAATCACTTGTTTGTTGTTGTGGTCAGGTGCCATGGAGTCAGAACCGACTCATAGCGACCCCATGCACAGCAGAATGAAACAATGTCCGATCCTGGGCCAACCTCACTACCGCTGCCACACTTGATGCCATCAATGATGCCACCTGGGCAGTCCATCTCGTTAGGGGTCTTCCTCTTTTTCTCTGACCCTCCCATGCAGAATCATAAAACTAGTCACATTCTGACAGCTATGTATCACTGGTTACTTAACACACGGTGTCAAGTTTATGAGATATTCTAAACATTCTGATTACTTTTGTATAGAGAATTCTTCTAAAATACAGTATCTCTTGATAAAATAACATTTACATTCAAAGGATGTGTCTAGGAAATAGAAAACACTTTGGTGAAGTGTTTGTTAGATTCTTTTGCCCGTTCTTAAATTCCTACTTGTTTTCTTACTTTTGCAGTTCAAGTGTTCGCTACGTATAATGAATATGAATTCTCAGTCAAATATGTGATTTGAAAATACTTTTTTCTGGTCTGTAGCTTGCCTTATCATTCTTTTAATAGTGTATATCACCATTTAATTTTTTAAAAAAGCTTTTACTATTAATGAAGTCCAATTAATAATATTTTTCTTTTATGGATATATATTTTTTTAATGCTTAAAGATGCTTTACTTAACCCCAGATCATAAAAATCTTCTCCTATGTATTCTTCTAAAAGTGTTGTTAA
>NW_006424874.1:0-1310 GCF_000296735.1 Chrysochloris asiatica | reverse complement strand
GCTTGATGGCACTTAACAACAACAACAATGACTAAACTGATTTCATTTTGTTTAGGTAGGTAGATCCATGCTATTATATCTGCATATTCTCTGGCCTTGTCACTAATCCTGTCCATACTGTCAATGGTGGAACAAAAGGTCAATATTTTTTCCACATCCCTCCAGGCCTACCAATGCATTTGCTAATTCTTCCTTGTATTGACTAACATCAGACATAGAGAAAGGGACATGCACTAGACTGTCAGCCTGTTTCCCTCTGCTCTGGTGACTCCCTTAGAAGGTAGATGCCAATTTCCAGGTCAGTGGGGGAGTTTACTGTCTTCTTTGGCCCTATTCTGTATTCTGATCATAGGTCCATTAAAGAAGGGTCAGAGCTTGGGCCTGACTGGGAAGAAAAGGGGGTAGAGACAGGTGCCCGCTGAAGGAAAGGCGGTTACAAGCAGCCCATTGTATAGTGGGGATGCTATGAGGCTGGTGAATGAATCAAGCCCTTTCAGGGTGCAAGGATAGAAAGTCACAGAAGTCAAAGCCCTGGGAGAGGCAGGGTCTATCCCAGACCCCACATTGCCCACCTTATAGATCAGGTTATCTAGAATATCCTCTGGTTGTACTGATTCTGTGGGTTTGAAGACAAAGACCTGAAGTGCCCTTCTCCCTTACCTGGAATTAGTCATTCAGGATTCTAGTACAGGGCCATAATGCACAGCAGGAAGGGATTACTCCTTATTTTCTCTCTCTTTTGTAAAATATGTAAAATGGGATTCAAAGCCAGCCACCCTTAATGGTCCATTGCTGTAGGCCTCCAAGGGTGTATTGGGACTAGGCTGCATTACAAAAGATTTTTTTCTTTAATTTCTGTTGGAAGCTCTCCCCAGTGGGAGCATTTTGGTATTTTTGTGGTTTGGCCCATGGTGGCCTGGCCCATCCACAAGCAGTGGGCAACAATTAGAAGAGTATGAGTGGATGGATACAAGCTTTGTGAGCTCCCAAGAATACATCATTCCACTAGCCAGAATTGCTAGTCTAAAAGGAATTTGGATAGCTTTCAAAATGCTTTGGTTTAGGAGAGCCAAGGGAGAAAATCGGTTGCATTGCCTCCCTGCAGCAAAGGCTAATATGACCCAGAGTTGGATCACAAAGAGTCAAAATAGTCCTCACTATCCTGACACATGTGAGCATGGAAAATAAGTACTCCCAGAAACCATAGGGGAAGTACTGCTTTCAAAGTGAGGCTGCGGAGAAAGGGATCTGAGAGCCAGAGAGGGCCTGAAAGAGTATCTACCTCACACATAGAACAAGATGACAACCCA
>NW_006424873.1:0-1225 GCF_000296735.1 Chrysochloris asiatica | reverse complement strand
CCTTCCTCCCTTCCTCCCTTCCTCCCTCCCTCCCTTCCTCCCTTCCTCCCTTCCTCCCTTCCTCCCTCCCGATTTGTGGCACCACACCCTAACTGTTCCGACACTTAACAACATTTTATGGAAGTGTGCTTTTATTCTTATAGCCAATGTTGCATTTCTACTTGGATCGTTTTGCTGTCCAAAAGAGCATTGTTGTTCTAGTTCTAGTTCTCTGGATGTGTTTCTTTTTAAGTATCTTCGTATTCTTGTTTCATGATTATAACGTCTTTTCCTCTCTCTCGAATGATAACTTGCTTTTGAAGCTTTCTTTTCCCTAATAGTCTCTCTTTCTCCAAGATGCTGTTCTCTGTTTATTACGGTCCATATATTTCAGCTTAGATGCTTGTTTCAAATGAAAGGTGATTTCTGACATTCTCTTCAGGTGTAGGATTGTTGTTGTTGTTGTTAAGTTCCGTCGATTCGATTCCGACCCATAGTGACTCTGTATAGGGTTTCCGAGGAGCAGCTGGTGAGCTTGAACTGCCAACCTTGCAGTTCTAATAGCTTTACCGTCTGGCACATTAACCCACAGCGCCACACCAGGAATTCCAATGTAAGATGGGGGTTACTAAAAAGCTGATCAGCTGCTCTGAAAATGTACTGTGGGCTTCTTGGTAGATGATCTGCATTTGTTATTTCTCTGGAGAATGTGCCCAAGTAAGTATCTTTAGGCCCTCTCTCCTAGCTGCTCAACATCTCCAGGAAATACATTTCCAGTACTTTGCATGGAGGTATATATTGGAGCCCTGCTATTCTGGAAGAAGAACCTCAAAAGTTGAGGGTGTAGTATTTTTATCTCCCTATTTTTAATGTAATACTTTTAACTCAACCCAGATCTCTTGTTTTACATTCTTTGACGTCCTGGTGTGGCGCTGTGGGTTAATGTGCTGGACTGCAAAGTTGGCTAGAATCACAAGGTCAGCAGTTCAAGCTCACCAGCCACTCCTCAGACACCCTATACAGGGTCGCCATGGGTTGAAACTGACTGAACAGCACTTAACAACAACAAAGAACAGAGAATAAACACCTAGTCTTTTGCTTGTTGTTGTTGTTAAGTATTATCCAGCTGATTTTGACTCATAGCCAGCCATCCTGTATAGGGTTTTTGAGGAGTGTCTGGTGGGTTTAAAGTGCTAATCTTTTGGTTAGTGGTAGTTCACTGCTTTTACTACTGCACCATGCCAGG
>NW_006424872.1:0-1206 GCF_000296735.1 Chrysochloris asiatica | reverse complement strand
AGAGAGACTGGGACCCTCCTACATTGTTGGTTGGATTGCAAAATGGTCTAACCTCTCTGGAAAGCAATATAGTGCTTCCCCAGAAGTCTGGAAATAGAAATACCTTATGATCCAGCAATTCCTCTATTTGGTATTTGTAGTTGTTGTTGTTGTGAAGTGCCATCTAGTCAATTCCGACCCATAGCCAATCCTATATAGGGTTTCCAAGGAGAAGCTGTTGAGCTTGAATCACTGGTGTTGCAGTTCAGACAACTTTGCAGTCTGACACATTAGCCCATATGTCACTCTTGGTATTTAACCATAAGAAATATAAGCCATAACACGTGTAGATATATGCACACCAATGTTCATAGCAGCACTATTTACAATAGCAAAAAGATGAAGATAACCTAAGTGCCCATCAACTGAAGAATGGGTAAACAAACTGTGGTATATACACAATGGATTATTATGCTACCTTGTAGAATAACAAGGAAGCTACAAGCCACCGCATAACATGGATGAACCTTGAGGACATTATGTTGAGTGAAATCAGTCAGTCACAAAAAGAGAAACCCTGTATAGGACAACTACAGTAAAAAACTGAGAAAAAGAACTTATAATCAAGGGGGGAATCTTTTTCTGGTTACTGGATGTGGGGGTCGGATGAGGGGAGGGAGGAGAAGATGGAACACAGGGTACGGAACAGACATAGGACAGTTTGGGTGCTAGGGAGGGAGAAAGTACACAAGAAGGGGGAGGGGAATGGAAGAACAAGCGGATGAGAAAACAATTAGGCAGGTTTGCATGGGCTAAGTGGGACAGAGGCAAATAATGATGTATGCTCAACCTTGGAACAACAGGGCTCTGAGATACAGGGATTGAGACATGGTAGCAGTGGGCAAAAGGGGGAGATAATGTTAAGATGCTTGGCTGTCTTTTGATTCTTGGTTTTCCTTTGCATACCATTATAAAATAGACATTTGTGGGTGAGAGAAAGGACTAGTCAGAGAATTATCACCACAGAAAGCTTGTAAGTCCATCTTCTGCCTATAACTGATTGGAATACTTAAAATGTGGCTGCATTGTGCCCAGTGAAGGAGGCTTCATGAGGAGCCTTTGCATTATAGAAGACCATAGGTGGAATTCTCAACCCCATCCAGAATCTTCTGAGGTGGGAAATTTCCACTTGAATGGACAAGCAGACCAGCCTGGAGTGGCTAGAAG
>NW_006424871.1:0-1309 GCF_000296735.1 Chrysochloris asiatica | reverse complement strand
CCCCCAGTGAGATGGATTGGCAAAGTGGCAGCATCGAATCAATAGTGAGGTTGGCCCAGGACCAGGCAATGTTTTGTTCTTTTGTACATAGGGTCGCTATGAGTCAGTACTGACTAATGACACCTAACAATAACAACAACTTTCCTGTCTGGACCTTCCATCTATGGAATCTTGGCTACTTCTGGTAAAGGGTTATGGATGGTGAGGTAAATATGGAACAGAATACCTGGTGACAATAGAACTGTATATCTATTGCTGGAGACAAGGAATGACTAATGGACTTTGATACCAGTGATAGTTCTAATTGATTGGTATTGGTTGTTTGGGAGGTTATGTTGAGAAAAATTCTCAGACTATTTCTAGGTCTAGTGAAAAAGTGTTGTGATCAATTAGTGATCTTTTGGGCATTAAAGGGAGACTTTTGTCTCATGCATTTGTATCCTGACTTTTAAACTGGGTATTTTTGATGGAAAGCCAGGTTTACAAAGGGTCTAATGATACTATCATTAGTCTGTTTGTTTTAAGATTCTTCTCAAATCTAAAGATTAAAGCATTTTGAAGGTCCTAAAAATTCTGACCCTTTAGGGATTTGGATTGTATATTGATAATTTTTTTCCTCTAGGGTATAAAATGGCTGAGTTATATTGGTTGTTTATTGCTTAGGTACTCAGATAAAGAGAATTGGAACCTCCCAGTGTCACATCTTTAGGTTGGCTACTCTGATCAATCTCTTCTTGTTAAGACAGTCTACAGGAAAATGACCCAAGACAGATAGCTATGTGAAATCTTGACTCGATGTAGAGATTGACCTTAATGTCGTTGGTCAGTGCGCTAACCTTATGAGCTCACCAGTCCAGGAAGACCATGCCTTCCCTACCTAGTGCTGCAGCCTCCCTTCCAAGATTCAGCTCCTACTTTTACTGGTTATAATTGATGGCATTACTTCTTTTCAGAAAGTCTTTCCTGTCCCTCATGTTGGCACCTTTCACTTCACATAACACACCCTTAGCATCTACTTCTTTGCAGTTGTTTAGCATGATTGTCATGTAGTTTTAGTATTTTCACATCTTATGACACTCTTTCTCACTAGCAGGAACCATTATAAACACAATATTTATATCTCTTTTTACTAACTCATATAAGGATCTCAGTGCATAGTGTTGCTTGAAAGGACCTGTTTCAAATACAGTGTTGGTTGGATCAATGGGTCCAGTAGCCCAGTAATGTGACTGGTATAGTTTTTCAGGAGCATCATTTGAGAATCCTCATCAAAAGGAGCTCTGGTAGTATAGTGGTTTTGAGTTGGCTT
>NW_006424870.1:0-1310 GCF_000296735.1 Chrysochloris asiatica | reverse complement strand
GATCGGACAGTGTTTCATTCTACTGTGCATAAAGTCACTATGAGTTGGTATTGGATAGCGCCTAACAACAACAACAAAACAGTTTAACAAAATTGTTTTGCCTTAGGCATTGGGATCTTTTGAAGAACTACAATGACCTTCACAACAACCTGCCCAGATCTCATATGTGTGACCTGTTTTAATGATCCACTCTTAAGAGTAATTCCCTACACTTTCAGGTTGACACTGTACAACTCCAATAGTACCTGTGGTTGTTGTTAAGTGCCGTCAAGTTGGTTCCGACTTATAACAACACTGTGTAGGGTTTCCAAGGAGTAGCTGGTGGGTTTGAACTGCCAACCTTATATTTCGAAGTATAGTGCTGATCCTACAGTGTCACACTTATTGTTGTTTAAGTCCAGTCAAGTCCGTTCTAACCCATAACGACCCTGCACAGGGTTTTCGAGGAATAGCTAGTAGCTTGAACCACCAATTTGAGGTTCAAACAACTCTGTAGTCCAGTGCATTAACCCACACTAGGAGTCCCCAGTAGTATCTACTTACAATAAATGATGGTGGTGGTTATGTGCTGTGGAGTCAGTTCTGACTCATAGCAAGCCTGTACAGGGTTTCTGAGGCTGTAGTATGTTCTGTTATATTAATTTTTGGTGTTTCTCTCCACATTTAAGTTTGACTGTGTATTTCTGTTCCTGTACTCAAATATTTACTATTTGAACTTAAACATAGATTTTTAATTGCATACATATTCATGTTAAATTATTTCTATCTCTGACATTTAGAAAATTGCCTTTATTAAATATAATGTGGTACAATGTAATAAATAATTATAATGATATTAAATAGGTTTAAAACTGTTGGGTGGTGAGAGCATATTGAAATGAGCTTATAATGGGTTTTCCTTTTCCTAAAAGGACCCATGATTTATAAGAGATACTATATTGGAACCCAAATGTAATAAACCATCCAATTTGTTCATAAATAAAAGAATACAGACATTTGGAATTTTTCCTTTGGATGTTTTATTGTTTTTAGCATCAAATTTTCTTGGTGATAGTAAAATAGTTTTACATAAATAGTAGTTCAATTCCTCCTCTATAGGATATAAAAGGAATCAGGAAATGAAAGAATTCAGGTGTGTTACTGCAGGTATATCCTAAAGCACCACACAAGACACCCCAGTAAAGATTACAGCCTAGGAAACATTTAGGGACAGTGGTAGCATAGTGGTTATGAATCGGGCTGCGAACCTTAAGGTCAGCGGTTCGAAACTACCAGCCGCTCCGCGGGAGAAAGATGAGGCTTTCTACTCC
>NW_006424869.1:0-1270 GCF_000296735.1 Chrysochloris asiatica | reverse complement strand
AGAATCTCCACTGAGTAGTATCCAATCTGTCTAGGTGGGACTGATGAAAGGAAATGCGGATAGGTCTCTTGTGATACAAGGGTGAATAATTGTTACTAAGACTGATTGTGAAGGTTGTAAATGTAAAAGTAGACATTTTGTGGCAAGGAGGGGAGTGATTAACTTTTCAGGCTAGGAGCAGGAGGTCCCTGGAACCATGAAGGGAGAAGAGCAGAGAGAGGACCCTACCCAGAGATGCAGGAATCCTGAAAATGGAGGCAGAGATGATGACGTGGAGAGAAGGAACATCTTGGGACTCTGGACCCAGGGAGGGAGAGGGACTGTGTGCTGATAACTGGGTGGGAGAGGGGGGAGCAGGGTTATAGGATGTACCCTTTTGTCGATTGGTGATGCATGGAGGGGATTGTAACCATGGCAATAATATGATAGGATGAATGTAAAAATAAATAAGTGAATAATGCAAGTAAAAAAAGAAAGACTAATTGCGACTGTCACAACTGTAAAGATAGAAGTTTTGTAACAGAAAGGGGGGAGTAGTTCATTTTACATTCCAGGAACAGAGGACCCTAGGACCATCAAGGGAGAAGCACATGAGTGGAATATGGGACCCTACCCAGAGAAGCAGTGACACCAGAGATGGAGGCAGAGATGAGGACATGAAGAAACAGCAGCTGAAGACACTATAGTCATGGCAAGAGAAAGGTTGTGTGCTGGTGGCCAGGAGGCAGGCTTGCAGAATGTGCCCTTTGGTTGTGTAAATTATATATTCCCGAGTATTTTTGTGTACATCCCAAAAAACAAAAAGCAGAGAGGGAATAGAAGCAAATACTGTTGAATGATGATGCATGGAGGAAATTGTAATATTTTGCATTAAACAATGAGTGTAAAATCGATGTTCTCCTGTGTGATCTATCACTCAGTTCACAAAAACTTTTTTAAAAAACAAGAGATTATTTTTTTAAAAACTTAAATATGAGTTTATTTTTAACCTTTAACTCAAAACTTTGGTGTTTATTTTTGATACTTAAATATTAATTTGGATGCTCAAACTTTAATTTTAGATAAACAAATGTAATTTTGGGATATACTTCTATGAAAATGTTTACCTGAAATTCAAATTTAACTGAACATACTCTATTTGATGGCAGCGCTACAAGTGATCTTTCTCTGTCTGCTGGAATAATCTCTTTTCCAGCTTCCCAAATCTTTCCAGCGTAGCCAGTGGGCAGGGTGAGAATTAGAGACACGTCTCCTGTCTCCCCTATATGGA
>NW_006424868.1:0-1310 GCF_000296735.1 Chrysochloris asiatica | reverse complement strand
ACCATGAGCAGACACTGACGTGATGGTTACTAGCAACAACATTGCTTAAAAGAAGCACCGTTCTTTTATATATCACCGAAAAAGAAAGAAAATATACCGCCATTTAAATCATGATAACAATGCTTTCTTATTAGTTTGGATTTTCAATTTTTGAATAGTGAGAAGAGTTCTTTTAGACTAAGGAAGTCTTTTTTATAACCATATAGTATGCATAAAGAAAAACATAAGAAATAGAAGTTGGTTAACGTATTTCTAAAATTCTTTCACAGTGTCCAAATCTTCTGACTTCCTACTCAATGCTATAAATGCCCAAAGTTTTCCAAGCAGTACAGTCCTTTATGTTATCAAGTGTTATCAAGTGTATGGGTTCAAGTGTATGGGCATTCTGGAATTTTTTACTACAGTAACCTCTTTTGTCTAAAACTTCTTTCAAGATTCTGATGCTCATTCTGTAAGTTCTGATCATTTCTGCTGCCAATCTTGGAGCCAATGAGTTGATCAGGACTCACAGCCACCCTATATGACAGCCTAGAACTGCTCCACGGGGTTCCTAAGACTGTAAATCTTTACTTGAGCAGACTATCAGGTTTTGTTTCTCAAGGAACAACTGATGGGTTCCAACTTCTGGCTTTGGTAAGCAGCTGAGCAGAGCTCTAAATTTTATGATGAGATATCAACAGGAGAGATTTTGGACACACACACTCCTATCTACCCCATTTGATAATTAATATACCATCTAAAGACTTACCTTTAGTTGGTACACTGAGAAAAGCAGTGAGGGATTTGCAGTATGGCGATGTCTCCAGGATTAACAATCAGGTTCACACAAAAACTACACCATGATTTACTACAGGTCCAAGAGCAACTGTTGTTAAGTACTGTACAGAGCAACTTTGTTGTTGTTGTTGTTGTGTGCCATCGAGTCTGTACCGACTCACAGGACCCTATGAACAACAAAACAAAACACTGCCCAGTCATGGGCCAATCTAACAATTGTTGTCATGCTTGAAACCATTGATGCTGCCATTTGCCAATCCATCTTGCTGTGGATCTTCCTTTTTTTCTCTGACCCTCTAGCTTACCAAATATGATTCCCTTCTCCAGCGACTGGTCCCCCTCCTCACAGTATGTCCAAAGTATGAGACAAGAAGTCTGGCCACCCTGGCCTCCAAGGAGCACTCTTGCTGCACTTGTGCCAACACAGATCTGTTTGTTCTTTTTTTCTCATCCACCACCAAAACTATATGAGGTTATTGAAAATACCATGACTTGGGTCAGGCACATCTTACTCCTAAAGCTGCCATCTTTGC
>NW_006424867.1:0-1290 GCF_000296735.1 Chrysochloris asiatica | reverse complement strand
CATGATGTTACTTATTGATCCACTTGTGAGGATTTTTGTTTTCTTTACATTGAGGTGCAATCCAGTCAAAAGCCTTTATGTAGTCAATAGAACTTTAAGTAAACAACTTTATGGTATTCTATTTATTCTTAAGTAAACCATCTGATATCCTAGTTCCACATCCTCTTCTAAATCCACCTTGAATCTCAGGCAGTTCCCTGTCAATGTACTGTTACAGCCATTTCTGAATTATCTCCAGAAAAATTTTACTTGCGTGTGATATTAATGACATTCTTCAATGATTTCTGCATTTTGTTAGGTCACCTGTCTTTGAAATGGGCAAAAAGATGCATCTCTACCAGTTGATTAGCCAGGTAACTGTCTTCCAAGTTTCTTGGTATAGATGAGTGTCCCTCCAGTGCAGCATCAGTTTGTTGAAAGAAGTCAGTTTGTATTCTATCACTCCTGGAGCCTTGTTTTTTGTTAATGCCTTCAGTACAGCTTGGACTTCTTCCTTTAGTACCATCAATTCTTGATCATATGCTACCCCTTGAAACAGTTGAACATCAAACATTCCTTTTTGGTACAGAGACTCCTTTCATCTTTTTTTGATGCTTTCTGTATTATTCAGCATTTTGCTCAAAGAATCCTTCAATATTGCAACTGGAGGTTTGAATTGTTTAAAACAAAGCATAGGAGAAAAATTTTGTGACCTAGTGTTAGGCAAAAATTTCTTGAATATGACATGAAAAACATGATCCAAAAAGAAAAGATCAATAAATCAGACTTCACCCAAACCAAGTACTTCTACTCTCAAAAGACAAGTCTATTAAGAGAATAAAAAGAAACTTCATTTATCTGATAAAATCTGATATACTATCTTGTATAAAGAATATAATAAGAAATATAAGAAAGAAAATAAACTGCCTAATTTTTTAAATGAGCAAAAGGTTTGGACAAACACTGGACTGCTAACCATAAGGTCAGCATTCAAACCTACCAGCCACTTTTGGGAAACCTTATACAGGGTTGTTATGGTTGGAACCGACTCTACAGCACTTAATAACAACAACAACAATCAGCTTATTTGTACTGTTGTTAAGTACTGTCAAATCAGTTCTGATTCTTAGCAACCCTCTATAGGGTTTTCAAGTTAAAGCTGGAAGATTTAAACTGCCAAACTTATGGTTAGCAGTCCAGTGGATTGTTGTTGTGAAGTGCCGTCAAGTCAATTCCAACCCATAGCAACCCTGTATAGGGTTTCCAAGGAGCAGCTGGTGAGCTTGAACCACCGACCTTGCAGTTCAAATG
>NW_006424866.1:0-1256 GCF_000296735.1 Chrysochloris asiatica | reverse complement strand
GATAAAGGATTCTTGGTTAGCAGTTTTTTTCTTTCAAGGTTTTATATGTCTCCCCATTGCCTTCTTGCTTGCATGGTTTCTGCTGAGAGATCCGAGCTTAATCTGACTTGCTTGTCTTTGTTATGTGACACTTCTGTTTTCCCTAGCTGCTTTTAGAAGTGTCTCCTTATCTTTGATTTTGGAGAGCTTGATTATGATATTTCTTGGTGATTTTCTTTTGGGGTCTATCCTTCCTGTGGTTTGTTGAGCTTCTTGAATGTTTATCTTTTCACTTTTTAGGATGTTAGAGAAATTTTCTTCCAGCAATTCTTCAACTATTTCCTCTGAGAACTTGTGTGATTCTTCTTGTTCTGGAATGCTGATAATTCTTAAGTTATTGCTCTTACATGAATCTTAGACCTTCAGATTTTTTCAATCCTTTTTACTGTTTGCTCTTCTATCTTAGTGGTATTGAGAGTTTTGTCTTCCAGATCACTGATTCTGCCTTCTATCTCATCTATTCTACTCCTTTGCCCTTTCAGAGTATTGTCTATTTCTGATATTCTGTTATTGATCATTTGGACCTCTTTCTGTAGTTTTTGAATTGTTTCCAATGCTGTATCTATCTCATTTGATTGTTCCTGTAGTGCTTTCCTGGCTTCTTCCTTGTTTTTCTCAACTCCATTTAGAGTGTTTTTAAACATTCATTTTTCTGAATTCCTTCTCAGGTATTTCCAAGGCCTGCCCTCCTTTCAGAATGGAGTCCAGGTCTACCTGTAGGTCATTTGTCTCAGACATTTTATCTTGTTTCTGAACATGTGCTGATATGGTCATCTGCTTTTTCTTCTTGGACATGTTTAGTGTTTATCTGTGGTCTTAATACTTAACTGAGTGTGTGTTTTGGTATTTTTTATGCTTTCTGATTGCCTCCAGGTAGATGTGATCAGGATGTGGCTTACCTTTTCACTCTTCTTATTGCTTAAGTCAGAATGACTTTCACAGGTATTGTCTGCCTCTGTGGTATATGGCAGTTGGTATTGGTTCTTACCTGGATTTTGGTGTTTTATAGAGTGTGATTGTACCTTGACTATATGGCAGTAGTTGCTGACTCTTCTTGGGTAATATGTTGTTGTTGTTGTCAGGTGCCATCGAGTCGGAACCAACTCATAGTGACCCCATGCACAGCAAAATGAAATAATATCCGATCCTGGGCCAACCTCACTACCGCTGCCACACTTGAGTCCATTAATGATGCCACCTGGCCAATCCATCTCGTT
>NW_006424864.1:0-1289 GCF_000296735.1 Chrysochloris asiatica | reverse complement strand
TAAGTAACACTTCTCTTTTCCCTAGCTGCTTTCAGGATTCTCTCCTTGTCTTTGATTTTGGACAGCTTGATTATGATATGTCTTGGTGATTTTCTTTTGGAGTCTATCCTTCCTGGGGTTCATGGAGCGTCTTGAATGCTTATCTTTGTGTTTTTCAGGACGTTATGAAAATTTTATCCCTGCAGCTTTTCAATATTTCCTCTATGGACATATGTGATTCTTTCTGTTCTAGAATGCTAATAATTATTAAGTTATTTCTCTTCATGTTGTTCCACATTAATCTTAGACTTTCTTCAGATTTTCTTTATCCTTTTTTCTGCTTGCCCTATCTTAGCAATATTGAGAGATTTTTTTTCTTCCAGCTCACTTGTTCTGGCTTCCATCTCTTCAATTCTGCTCCTTTGCCCTTTCAGTGTATTGTCTATTTCTGATATTTTATTAATATCTTAGACCTCTTTGTCCAGGTTTTGAATTGTTTCCAATGCTGTATCTATCTTATTTGATTGTTCCTGTAGTGCTTTCCTGAATTCCTCATTATTTTTCTCAACACCTCTGTGGAACATTTGAATGCATCTCAATATCATTCACCTGAATTCCTTCTCAGGCAGTTCCAAACCTGCCCTCCTTCCAATGGGACGTCTAGGTGTACCTCAAGCTCATTTTTCTCAGTTACTCTATCTTGTTTTTGGACATGTGCCGAAATGGTCAGTTGTTTCCTGGGCATCTTAAATAATCAGGTGTGTTTTCAGTAATTAGATGAATGTATATTGATGTATTATTAAGCTTTCTGAATACCTTCAGGTAGATGTGATCTGGAGCTGGGCTTCCATTTTCACTTTTTTTATTAGTCAACTCAAAGTAACTATAGCAGGTGTTGGCTGGCTGTCTAGTGTATAGCAGTTGCTATTCTTGAATGGATGGTGAGATTTGACAGGGTGTGATTGCAGCTTGGCCATATAACCACAATTGCTGTCTCTTCTTGGGTAATGTAGGGAGAGAAAGACCCCCTGAAGGTTAAAGGGGAGCAAAAACCCAAATCAGTAACAGCAAAAATCAACCAGATTGGGTACTACAGTCTATATTTGCATAAAAAAAGAAGAAAAAAATCTGTAGCAAAATATGAGTATGAGTTTAATGCCCCTCTCTCTGCTTTTTTCCCTCAAGACCACCTGAGAAATTTTAAGATGTTACTGTTGCTCCTTATAACAAACTCAGGATTTAATTTTTGGCCTGTTTCCTTTTTAATTTGTCTCTCTCCCATTCCACAACCCCCATTCAGGACCTTTTCC
>NW_006424863.1:0-1260 GCF_000296735.1 Chrysochloris asiatica | reverse complement strand
TGGTTTGCAGTCCAGTATTGATCCTACAGCACCACATCAGGAGTCCAGTGTTATTATATAAAATTATTTTTTCAGGGCCTATTTCTTTGGAGACAAACTTTTAATTGTTTCCCTGGGGCAGAATCCTGATTGTTATGTGTCATTGTATGCAAAATTTCAACTAATTCCCTTATTTTCATTGTCATATCTCACTACTGGAGTGAGGTGGCTCCAAAGTATAAGTACTGGTCTGTGAACCACAAGATCATTGGTTTGAGTCCACCAGCTGCTCTATGGGAGAAAGATGAAGCATTCTGGTCCCACAAAAAATATAAAGCCACAGAAACCCTAAACAAGGTTGCTATGAGTTGAAACTGACTGCAAGGAACTTAACACTACCATCTCTCTGCTGCCCCTTTTAGTAATGGGCATTTTCAAGTACCATGTTTCTCTATGATATTGTGGCTTAAATGTACTCCTTCCTATTTCAACTGTGTCTTCCATAATGCAACTTGTAGGTCAGAGCTTCTGAACTAGTATGTCCCATGGCTTACAAATACAAAGTAAGATATTGATAATTATACATTTTATGGTGGAAAAACTAAATACACTTTTGCTATTCTGCAAAAAATTTAAAGCAGTTAATTAAAACAAACAAACAAAAAGAATACACCATTTTGAGAGTAGTTTTAGGTTTACAAAAATATTATGCCAAAAATACCCATCCTACCCTGTTCCTTGCTACACACAGATTTTCTTATTATTGATACCTGCATTAATGCAATACATTCGCTGCAATGTTGAACCAATGTTGATGCAATATTGCTAATTAAAGTCTAGAGTGTACATTAGAGTTCCCCCTTTGTATCATACCACCCACGGCTCTCAGACCAATTCTGACTCCTATGACCCTACGGGACAGAGTAAATTGCCCCATAAGGTTTCCAAGGCTGTACATCTTTAGAGAAGCAAATTGCCACATCTTTCTTCTGTGGAATGGCTGGTGGCTTTGAACCGCTAGCCTTTTGCTTAGCAGTTGAGTACTAACAACTGTGCAATAGGGCTTCTTTGTGTTATATGGTTCCATAGGCTTTAAAAATGCATCATGCCTACAAATCAAAACAACAATGAGATATCATCTCACACCAGCAATAGCAGCAAAGATCAAAAAAGTAGAGGATAATAAATGCTGGTGAGGATGTGAAGAGACTGGGACCCTCCTATTGTTGGTGGGATTGCAAAATGGTCCAACCAGTCTGGAAAGCAATATGGTGCTTCCTC
>NW_006424862.1:0-1255 GCF_000296735.1 Chrysochloris asiatica | reverse complement strand
GGGTTTATTTTGGGTGTTGGGGAGGGCAATACAAGAAGGGGGAGGAGGCAAAAGAACAAGATAGATAGGGGAACACTGAGACAGGTTTGCATGGCCTAGTGGGACAGAGGTAAATAGTGATGCATACTTAAACTTGGAACAACAGGGCTCTGGGATACAGGGATCTAGGTATAGCTTGACGAGGGTAAATAATACTAAAATCTTTGACTGCCTTATGAATATTAGTTCCCCTTGCCTACTATTGTAAAATAGACACTTGAGTGGGATAGAAGGAATGTTGGGAAACATGATTAGAGAAAATTTGTAAGCCCGCCTTCAGCCTACAACTGATTGGAATGCCTAAAAGGGGTTCTACAACTTGCCCAGTGAAATAGGCCTTGTGCAAAGCCTTTATAGAGTATAGGACCTTAGGTGGAATCCTGAGTCCCATCCACAACCTTGTGAGGTGAGACATTCCCACTAGAAAGGACAAGCAGACTGGAACAGCTACAGAGACAGAAGGTACATCTTCATGATGAACCTGACCTATACTCAGAGTGGTAGTCACTCTAAATACCAACAGAGAAGGAAAGAGTCTTCAAATCAAGTATCAATGCTATCTGCTCTGTACACAGAGTAGATAGGGACAGGCAACTTAGGCATTGGCTACCTAAAATGAGGGGGCAGTAAAGGCACGAAGTGACTGGCCTACAAGGTTTCAAGAGGGAGTTTAGCTTAAGAGTACGGGGGGGAAAAAAAGAGTCCCCACTGAATAGCTGTCATCTTGTCTAGATGGGTCTGGTGAAAAGAGATGGGGATAAGATTTGTAAGATTCAGTAGTGAATAACTGTTATCATGACTAATCGCGACTGTCACAATTGTAAAGGTAGAAGTTTTGTAACAAAAAAACGGGAAGTGGTTAATCTTACAGTCCAGAAACAGAGGACCCTAGGACCATCAAGAGAGGAAGGCACAAGCAGAGTGCGGGACCTTATCCAGAGAAGCAGCGCCAGAGATGGGGGGCATGGTGAGGGGACATGACTGAGAACTCTAGATTCATGGGCTAAGATGAGAAGGACTAAGAGCTGGTGGCCAGGAGCAGACTTGCAGAATGTGCCCTTTGGAAATGTAAATTATTATATATGCCTGAGGGGGGGTTTTTGTTTGTGTGTTTTTTAAAAAGCTAAAGTGAATAGAGAAAAATACTGTAAACTGATGGTACATGGAGGGGATTATAATCAATGTAAGGAAACAAGGTATATGATTTGTTGAATGT
>NW_006424861.1:0-1311 GCF_000296735.1 Chrysochloris asiatica | reverse complement strand
CATAACTCAAAAGCATCAATTCTTCTATGGTCTTCCTTATTCACTGTCCAGCTTTTGCATGCATATGAGGTTATTGAAAATACCATGGCTTGGGTCATGTGCACCTTAGTCTTCAAGCTGACATCTTTGCTTCTTAACACTTTAAAAAGGTCTTGTGCAGCAGATCTGCCTAATGCAATACGTCATTTGATTTCTTGACTGCTACTTCCATGAGTGTTGATAGTTAATCCAAGAAGAATAAAGTACTTAACAGCTTCAATTTTTTTTCTCCCTTAATAAGAATGTTGTTTATTGGTCCAGTGGTGAGGATTTTCATTTTCTTTACATTGCAATGCAATCCATACCAAAGGCTGTGCTCTTTGACCTTCATCAGTAAATATTTGAAGTCTTCTTCACTTTCAGCAAGCAAGGTTGTATCATCTGCATATCTCAGGTTATTAATTAGTCTTCCTCCAATCGTGATGCCACGTTTTTCTTCATATAACCCAGTTTCTCTATTATTTGTTCAGTATACAAGTTGAATAAGTATGGTGAAAGAATACAACCCTGTCACACAACTTTCTTAATTTTAAACCATTCAGTGTTCCCATGTTTGTTCGAGCAACTGCCTCTTGGTCCATATACAGATTCCTCATGAGCACAATTAAGGGTTCAGAAATATTCATATTGTGTTCAGGAATACTCATAAGTGTTCAGGAATACAACAATTTGCAATGTTGTCCATAGCTTGTCATGATCCACAGAATCAGAAGCCTTTGCATAGTCAAAAACACACTTGTGACCTCTCTTTCTATGTTCAAAACCAGAAGTTTAATATCTTTAAACATCTCTTTCTTCTTGTGTTATCAGAGTCCTTTCTCTGACCTTTTTTTCTGATATTCTCTGCTTTCAGCCAAGATCCATTGGACATCAGCAGTGATATTCCTCGTTCCAAGGCCTCTTCTGAATCCAGCTTGAACCTCTGGAAGTTCTCTGTCAATGTATGCTTGTCGTTGTTTCTGTATTACTTTTAGTAAAACTTTACTCTCATGGGATATCAAAGATACCATCCAATGATTTCTGCATTCCCTTGGGTTACCTATCTTTGGAATGGGCACAAATATGGATCTTTTTCAATCAGTTGGCCAGATGGTTGTCTTTCAAATTTCTTGGAATTGATGACTGAGTGCCTCCTGACTTTTTTGAAGGATTTCAATTTTTATTCCATCAATTCCTATTCCTGGTGCCTTGTTCTTTGCCAATTCCTTCAATGCACCTTGGACTTTTTCCTTCAGTGTCATTGGCTCTTTATCATATGCTACCTCTTGAAAT
>NW_006424860.1:0-1311 GCF_000296735.1 Chrysochloris asiatica | reverse complement strand
AAAAAAAAAACATTGTTACTAGGGTTCCAGTTCATACATGCATGGGCTTATTCCAAGCAAAATGTGTTTAAATATGTCTCTGCAATCAGCAGATGGTTGCAGTCAAGTTCTCTTGGTAATGCATTTGTTAAGTGTTATCTAGTCCATTCCAACTCATAGCAAATGTGTATAGGGTTTCTGAGGCTTTAAATCTTCACAAGAGCAGAAAACTCATCTTTCTCCCACTGGGGTGCCTTAAAAAGAAATGCAGTCCAAACAGCGGCTTTTGAGGGTATCCTGACTGTTTTTTTTTGTTTTGTTTTTATTCCAAAGAGTTATTCTTGAGATACTTTCTCAAAGGACCCAGAACAATCACTGGGACTTATAAAGTTTTAGGAACACTGAAAATTGCATCAGTGAGAAAAAGGCCAGAAAAGTTTCACCAAGAAAAGTTATTTCGATCACAACAACATATTTGATAATTCTTTAAGCGTAGCAATGGCTGTCTGAGTAATTTGTTGGAAAACCTTATCCCGTCTACCCTACAGCCCCAAACTTATCACTTCAGGCTTCTTTTTGTTTCCCAAACTCAAACAACGTATAAAAGGAATACAATTTAAGACCCTCAAGGATGCCAAAACTGCTGTTATGATGTAGTGTAAATCCAAGAGTGCAGAATTTTGGGGGGAAAGGGTTGTCATTAAGGTTATGTGATATTGAGTGGGTTCCGACTCACAGTGACCCTGCATAGGGTTTTTTAAGGAGCAGCTGGAGGGTTAGAATGACTGACCTTTCAGTTAGCAGTCCAGTGCTTATGCCACAGTGCCACACCAATACTTGGTGGTGTTGATGGTGATGGTGATGTGCCATGGAGTTGGTTCCGACTCACAGTGATCCTGCATAGGGCTTCTGAGGCTGTAAATCTTTATGGGAGCAGAAAGCCTCATCTTTCTCCAACGGAATGTCTGGGAGCTTCAAACTGCTGACCTTGAGGTTAGCAGCTCAACTCGTAAACACGATGCTACCAGAGCTGCTTACACCAGTACTTAGAGAGACAGAAGCACTACCTTCAGAAGTATATAAATCTAAATGGAGGATGTATAGAGAAACAGTAGCTTCATATTTTGATATTTTTTGTTTATTAAAGGTTTCTATGACTTTGTGGGAACTCAGTTGCTCTGTAGGATAAGCACTGGACTGGAAACCACAAGGTTGGCAGTTTGAACTGACCAGTTGCACCCCAGGAAAAAAAAGAGACTTTCTGATCCTGTAAAGATTTACAGTCTTGAGACTCTATACAGGGTCACTATGAGTTGGAACCAACTTTTTTTT
>NW_006424859.1:0-1195 GCF_000296735.1 Chrysochloris asiatica | reverse complement strand
ACACACACCCAGAGACAGACACAGACAGACACACAGACACAGAAACACACACAGACAGACACACACACACAGACAGACGGACACACACCCACTCACAGACACACCCAGACAGACAGACACACACCCACACACAGAGATACACACACACACAGACCGACAGACGGACACACGGACACAGAAACAGACACAGAGACACACACAGACAGACAGACAGACTCAGACACACACACAGAGACACACGGACGGACGGACACACAGACAGACACACACCCACTCAGACAGACGGACACACACGGACACACACAGACAGACACACAAACACACACGCAGAGATAGACCGACACACACACACACACAGACAGACAGACACACACACGGACGGACGGACAGACAGACAGACACAGAGACACAGACAGACACACACCCACTCATACAGACAGACCGAAACACACACACACAGACACACCCACAGACAGGGACAGACAGACACACACCCAGACAGAGACACACAAACACACACGCAGAGATAGACCGACACACACACAGACACACACACACTCATACACACAGACACACACGCAGAGACAGAGACACAGACCGACACACACACACAGAGACACACAGACAGACAGAGACACACGGACGGACGGACGCACACAAAGACACAGACAGACGGACACACACCCACTCACAGACACACACCCAGAGACAGACAGACAGACAGACACACACACACACACAGAGACAGACAGACACATACATACACAGAAACACACACAGACAGACAGACAGGCAGGCACGCAGGCACACAGGCAGACACAAACGCACACCCACTCAGACAGACACAGACACACACAGACAGACGGACACAAGGACAGACAGACAGGCAGGCACACAGGCAGACACACACACGGACGGACGGACACACAGACGGACAGACAGACACAGACGGTCACACAGACACACACCCACTCAGATACTCACACAGACAGACACAGACAGACAGACACACACACAGACCGACACACACAGACACACACCCCCTCAGACAGAGACAGACACACACACAGACAGACACACACAGAGACACAGACGGACTCACAGACACACCCAGACAGACACACACCCACTCAGACACACACACGGACAGACAGACGGACACACAGACACACAGACAGACAGACACACAGACACA
>NW_006424858.1:0-1311 GCF_000296735.1 Chrysochloris asiatica | reverse complement strand
ACTTTAAAAAGGTCTTGTGCAGCAGATTTGCCTAATGCAAAATGTCATTTGATTTCTTGACTGCTGCTTCTTTGAGTGTTGATAGTTGATCCAAGAATGAACATATAATATTTTGTCTTTCTCTCCAACTTAATTCAAATGCTGCATAAAACAATCTCATCCTATTTGGGGCCCCAAGCAGAGCCTCATACCACAACTTTATTGGGGTTGTTGTTGTTAAGTGCTGTCAAGTCTGTTCCGACCCATAGCAACCCTATACAGGGTTTCTGAGGAACTGCTGGTGAGCTTGAACAGCCAACCTTGCAGTTCAAATGGCTTTGCAGGCTGGCACATTAACCCACAGCACCACACCAGGACACCTTATTGGGGTAATATGGCAGAAATCTCCTGATAAACACACATACATCTGCACACATAAGTAGAAAAGTATTGTTACCAGGGTTCCAGTTCATACATACAGAGGCTTATTCCAAAATAAGCATGTTTAAATGTGTCTCTGTAGTAAATGGACGGCTTTAGACAAGTTCTCTCAGTAATACACTTATTTGAGTCTCTTTAGAATACCTTTTAAAAAGAAGTTCAAGCAAAGCAGAGAGGTCAGCTCAAAAAATGTCATAGCCTGGGGTTTCTAGAGAAGAAAAACTATTGAAACATATATATATATATATATATATAAAGATAAGGAAATGGCTAGAGTTCCAAGTTCCCAACACAAGAGACAGAAAAGGCATTTCCCAAGTGTCCATTACATTGGGAACAAGCCACACACCCAAGGAAGAGTCCTTTCAATTGATTGGCTGCTCACAGCCACTCAATATAGAGTTAACAATGCCTGTATTAGGTTTCATCACCCTAGAAGGAAGCACATCTTAACTGTTAAACCACTGGGAATCCTAGCTTAGGCAAGATGATACAGAATTCTAAACTATTACAGAAAGTTATGATGACTGTTTTTTGGAATTCCAAAAAACCGCATACTGGCAGTTCAAACACACCAGCCTCTCCTTAGAAACCCTTTACAGGGTCACTTGAGTCAGAAGCAACTCAACATTAGTTACCAACAATAATCTTGATAGATTTTCTCAAAGGACACAGGGCAATCATGGAAGCTTATTAGGAAGAAGTTTAAAGAAAATTAAAAACTGCACTGGTGAGAAAAAAAGCCACGAAAGTTGCCTCAGGATTTTTTTTTTTTTTTTTTTTTTTTTACTTTTCTTCATCCTTTCAGGGTAAAAAGTGTTGTCCTTTGATAATTTCATTGGGAAATGTGACTGTATCCATTCTGCAATGCTAATCTTGCCCCTTCAGACT
>NW_006424857.1:0-1270 GCF_000296735.1 Chrysochloris asiatica | reverse complement strand
CCTCTTCTCTATCTCATCTCAATATCAACAGGAGTCTATGGAATGTGGTTGAACTCAGCCCCTTTTTTCATTGCTGCCTTTCCCCCTCCTCCACTCACCAGTAGACCAATGTGGTAGGCAGCAAGCTTACATGCCTGTTCATGTGCTCCCTTTGAGTTTCAGTCTTAGAGTGGAATTTGTCCTGAAGAGACTTTATTGCTTGCCTTAATGGCTTCCTGGAAAACAACTTGCTTATTCTTGTAGTAGTCAATCATACTGTCATTTTTTTCCTGATAATCTTTCTTTGAAGATGTATCTTCTGTCACTCTAGCTGTTCCAGGCTGGTCTGCTTGTCCTTTCTAGTGGGAATGTACCACCTCAAAAGATTCTGGATGGGGTCTATTAGACTCTTAGGGAAGTAATTATTATCTCTATTATATAAAAATAATTTAGAGCCTAGAAAGAAATAAAAGAAATTGTAACATATGTTAGAACCAAAAAATTAATAACAAGAATATATAAAGCATATCTAAACTCAACAGAAGAGACACAATAAAATGAATGGGAAAAACATAAACAATTTTTTGAAGAAAAGTAGAAATAGATAATAAACATATGATAAATTATTCAACTATATTAATATTCAGGGGTAATTAATTGCATATTGTTGACAATTGTTCGGAAAAATAGTGAGCATCATAAAATGAGTGCTATTGTTGTTAAGGGTTGTCCAGTTGATTCCAACTCAGGGACCCTGTATAGGATTTCCGGGAGGAGTGACTGGTGAGTGTTAACTGCTAACCTTTCAGTTCAAACCTACCTTGGTGTCCAGTGCATTATCCTATTGGCTGTGTTTATTAAAGAGAATTTGGAATGATTAAATTAAAATTATGCATACCCCTTGATCCATCAATTTCACTTCAGTTGTCCAACCTAGAGAAATGTTTCCACAGGTATAAAAAAATCATTTCTAAAAATATGCAGTTCAACCTTTTAACACAGCAAAATGATGTATTTTAAAAATACACTAGTTTTGAAGACAAACAAATCAATATTATTCAAGAAATCAAACCAGCAGTGTTCCAAACAGTGAGAGAATTCAGGAAGGATTTTGTCATGGAAAAGCTAGCTAGCAGTAGGTAGGTTTTTTTTGTTTTTTTTTGTTTTTTGAGGTTTTTATTGTGGATTGAGTGAAAGTTTGATGACAGGGCATATCATCAGTTTTACATTCAACAAATCATATACCTTGTTTCATTACATTGATTATAATCACTTCCATGTACTATCAGTT
>NW_006424856.1:0-1250 GCF_000296735.1 Chrysochloris asiatica | reverse complement strand
CATTCTGGAAGGAGGCCAGGTCTTGGAAATGCCTGAGAAGGAATTCAGAGAAGTGATTATAAAATGTTTCAAAACACTTTACAATGGAGTTGAGAAAAATAAGGAAGAAGTCAAAAAAGCACTACAGAAACAATCAAATAAGATAGATACAAATTGGAAACAATTCAAAACCTACAGAAAGACATCTAAATGATCAATAATAGAATATCAGAAATAGACAATACTCAGAAAGGGCAAAGGAGTAGAATAGAAGAGATGGAAGGCAAAACAAGTGAGCTAGAAGACAAATCTCTCAAACCACTAAGATAGAAGAGCAAACATAAAAAAGGATAAAAAAAATCTGAAGAAGGTCTAAGATTCATGTTGAACAACATGAAGAGGAATAGCTTAAGAATTATCAGCATTCCAGAACAAGAAGAATCACACAAGTCCACAGAGGAAATTGTTGAAGAACTGCTGGAAGAAAATTTCTCTAACATCCTGAAAAGTGAAAAGATAAACATCCAAGAAGCTCAATGAACCCCAGGAAAGACAGACCCCAAAAGAAAATCACCAAGACATATCATAATCAAGCTCTCCAAAATCAAAGATAAGGAGACACTCTTGAAAGCAGCTAGGGAAAACAGAAGTGTTACATACAAAGGCAAGCAAGTCAGATTAAGCTCGGATCTCTCAGCAGAAACCATGCAAGCAAGAAGGCAATAGGGAAACATACATAAAGCCCTGAAAGAAAAAAAAACTGCCAACCAAGAATCCTTTATCCAGCAAAGCTATCAAGCAAATACAATGGTATAATCAAAACGTTCCAGGATAAACAGAAACTAAGGGATTTTTCCAAAGCCAATCCTGTGTTATTAAACACCCTAAAGGGAGTTCAGTGGACTGAGAGCCAACAAGAACAGACAACAACCAGATATTGACATATGTGGCAGCACCTCCCAGAATTAAATTGACAGAAGGAAGAGTCGAGAACAGAACAAAACTATAAGAACAAACACAGAGAATCTGGGAGGTCAGTCTATGACCAAAACAATTACAATGTAAAAGAAGGTAAACACACAGGAACAGAGAGCCAGATGGTGAGAAGTTCAGGTAGATTACAGGATAAAATAGAGTGTACTAAATGAAGAGAAAAGTTAATGGACTATAAAGCAACCTCAAAGAAAATTAACACTTCACAACATACCAAGAGAATGAAAATCCAAGAAGAACATGGAAACATTAAAACTATGAGGAAACTCACAAGAAAG
>NW_006424855.1:0-1311 GCF_000296735.1 Chrysochloris asiatica | reverse complement strand
TATGTGGTTCAGAGTTCTGAGACCATCCCCTGAACCTGCTTGGTCGGGTATTCTGTGTTGTTGTTGGCAGAGCTCTTTGCTACACGTCCACCCAATCTGCCATCTTGTTTGTTCTATTTGTGTAACTCTTGAAATGCTTACAGATTTTATAAGCCTATTATAAATATCCTCTTCCCTCTATGACAAGAATCCCTTTCCTCTTCCTTACAACAGTACTTCCAAATAAGATCTTTTAACATCTGGATTTCTTTTTGTTGTTGTTATTGTTAGTGTGTTTTTTGACACCACAGTCTTGGAGAGAAGAGTAGGGTTGGGAATGCAATGGAGTTTAAAGTGAACATCCCCTAGAGGTTAGAATGCTGCACAAAATCCTCATCGGGTTTTCTGTCACACTCTATTTGAGGAGCCCCGGAGTGGTGCTGGAGGACAAACACTGAGGCACAAGGTTGGTTTGAACCATAAGGTCCATGGTTCAAACTCAGCAGCTGCTCCTCAGAAACCCTATACAGGGTTGTTATGAGTCAAAACCGATTTGACAGCACTTAACAGTAACAAAAATATAAAGTACGTAAAGACTATTGTGTAAATTTTATCATAAAAATATTCTCTAACCAAAAAGTTCAAAGATTTCCTTCAGACATTTAGGATAAATTGACTTGGAAATTGTCTAGCTATTTCATGTTAAGAACCAATATTGCTACTCACTTTCTTAGAGACAATGAATGATTCTCTGTTGTTGTTAAGTACCATGGAGTAGGTTATGACTCATAGTGACCCCATATAGGATTTTCAAGGCGTGGCTGGTGGGTTTGAACCACTAACCTTGCAGTTAGATAAGTCCAGTGCTTATCCTACAATGAAGATTAATTTTTAGAATTGGTTGATCACAATGACAAGAATTGAATTTATTTGTAAATGGACTTTTGTAAGATGATGCTCTTGAAATTTTACATCTATGTTGCACACAGGGAGCACAGTGGCTCTGTAGGATAAGCACTGAATGGCAGACCTCAGGTCGGCTGTTTGAGCCCACCCGTCTCTCCATGGCATAAAGATGAAACTTTCTTTTCCCGCAAAGATTTGAAGTCTCTGAAACCCTTTACCAGGATCACTATGAGTTGAAACCACTTCGGTGGCACTTGACAACAAACAACATGCGGTACACATCTAAAGGTTTCAGTATTCATTGAATACTAGTTGCTGAAGTTCAGCTCAGCATTGTCAGCTCATCAGCTATGTCATAACTCCACTCAAAATAACCATCCTTATGCATGGCTGTAGTGAGTGTCTGGAGTCCTGACCTAGCACTGC
>NW_006424854.1:0-1311 GCF_000296735.1 Chrysochloris asiatica | reverse complement strand
GGATCATAAGGTATTTCTATTTCCAACCTTCTGAGGAAGCGCCATATTGCTTTCCAGAGAGGTTGGACCATTTTGCAATCCCACCAGCAATGCAGGAGCGTGCCAGTCTCTCCACATCCTTGCCAGCATTTATTGTCCTCTACTTTCTTTGATCTTTGCTATTATTGCTGGTGTGAGATGATATCTCATTGTTGTTTTGATTTGCATCTCTCTAATGGTTAATAATCGTGAACATTTCTTCATATGTTTGTTGGCTGCCCGGATCTACTCCTTGGTGAAGTGTCCGTTCATGTCCTAGATTTTCAGGAATTTTGCAGGTTGGTTTTGAAACTTAGCCATTGTTGTTGTTGTTGTTGTTGTATACCGTCGAGTCAGTTCCAACCCATAGCGACCCCGTATAGGGTTTCCAAGGAGCAGCTGGTGAGCTTGAACCACCGACCTTGAGCTTCAAACCAACTTTGCAGTCGAGCACATTAACCCACAGCGCCACACCAGGACTTAAACATTATTAAACATTAGAAAATATAAACTTATAATTAACTAACCCGATGCCATTGAGTCGATTATGACTCTTAGCTATGCTGTACAGGGTTTCTGAGACTGTAGGTCTCTATGGAAGCAGTTTCATCTTGCTCTGGCGGAGTGTCTGCTGGGTTTGAATCACCAACTTTGTGGTTAGCAGTCCAACATCTAACTTACAGCACCACCAAAGGATATTAAAAACAAAAGTAATAGATACTAAAACTGATTGTTGTTACTGTTCTTGTAAGTGCTATCAAATTGGTTCTGAACCATAGCAACCCTGTACAGGGTTTCCGAGGAGTGGCTGGTGAGCTTGAACCACAGACCTTGCAGTTTAAATGACTTTGCAGTCTGGCGTATGAACCCACAACTCCACACCAGGACTGATTACATACTAATTATTTATTTTCCTACAATTTGATATTATTTATACTTTAGTGTTATTTATAGAGTCCTGATGTGGCACTGTAGGTTAATGTGCTGGACTGCAAAGTCATTTGAACCACAAGGTTGGTGATTGAAACTGACCAGTTACTCCTTAGAAACCATATACAGGGTCACTATGGGTCAGAACTGACTCGACAGTACTTAGCAACAACACTGTTATTTATGGGACTCCTGAAGTGGTGCTATAGGATAAATACAGGGCTGATAACAAAAAGATCGCTGGTTCAAACCACCAGCAATTCCTCAGAAACCTTATACTGGGGCCACCGTGAGTTGGAATCGACTTGATGGAACTTAACAACAATAACAGTATTATTTATGTCTATTGTATCTATGAAAGGT
>NW_006424853.1:0-1311 GCF_000296735.1 Chrysochloris asiatica | reverse complement strand
ATGATGTTGTCTATTGGTCCAATTGTGGTCTCTGTGTATGCTATTTCCTTTTGTCCTTCTTTCCCACCTCTTCCTACCTTCTGAGTTTACCCCTGATCTTACTGTTCACTGTATAGGGCTGCCCCTCATTCAGCTGAATGTTGATCCACAGGGGTGAGCTCATTCCAGGTTTGAAGGATGTCTAGGGGCCATAGTCTCAGGAGCTGCACCAATCTCTATCAGATCAGTAACACTGGTCTCTTATTATTTGTGTGTGTGTGTGTGTGTGTGTGTGTGTGTGTGTGTGATTTTCAGCTTTGTTCCACATTTTTCTTTTACTCTATTACTTTCAGAGCAGTCAACAATAGTAACTGGGTACTTTCTACTTCTTTTGGTCTCAGGATCCATGAAGACTGAGAATCACATGGTACATTAAAGTCTTGATGTGGCACCATAGTATAAGCAATGGACTGCAAACTACAAGGTTTGGGGTTTTAAACCACCAGCCGCTACTCGGAAATCCTATACAGCATTGCTATGAGTCAGAATTGACTTGACGACACTTAATAAGAACATTAGTCCTTATGACTAATTGGTTTCTTGGACCTTTCACTTACTTCATTCTTCACTGTTCCATATAGGCAAAGATCAATGGTTGCACCTTAGATGACCACTCACAAGCTTTTAAGACCCCACACACCAATAGCATTTCCTAAATACCATGCAATGACCAATTGCACCACTGCAACTCCAAAAAAAGTAATAATGCTACTTGCAACTTTTTTGACAAATAACTAAAAGTTGATAATCACCTAAATGTCCAAACAGAAGAATACATAGATGGAAGCGTATGTGAGTAATGGAAAACCATACACTACTGCCAAACAAGAGCTATTCAGAACAGTATATTTGGATTTGCTGAAGTAGGATATGGAGTAAAGTAACATAAAGTAAATTTCAAAAAGATATACAATGAAACAGAAGGCATGGAAGCAAATGCTGTTAATGAAGATGCATGTAGAGGATTGCAATCATTGCAATGAAACGAAATACAATAGGATGAATATAAAGGTGATGTTTTCTCAATTCACAATAAAAATTTGAACAACAACAAAAAAAGATACACAATATATGATAACATTTAGAGTTTAAATCACTATTGAATGAAAAATCCCAATTTCAGAAAGATATCTTCTGAATGAAGCATGAAGGACTGGTAAAAAGGTAGAAAAGGGTTTCATAGGCTGGACAATACTTCCATGAGTGGACAATTTTGTGTTATCAGAAAAATTAATAAAATATATAGTGTAACAGCATCAATTTCAAACCCAA
>NW_006424852.1:0-1312 GCF_000296735.1 Chrysochloris asiatica | reverse complement strand
GTATCTTTGAGTACTTTTCCATAAAATGGTTCAATATTCAATCAAAGGATTTAGTTTTATCTTCAGTTCTTCCATAAATGCTTAGTATGTTCTTCTCTTTTGTTTTTTGTTTTTTTTAACTCCAGGTCTTTTCACATTTGATTATAACAATTTACTTTGTCTATTAAGATGCTCTTGATATTTTCTATTCAGCACTTTTACCTTCTCATTTCTTTCCATTGCTTTAACTTCTCTATGTTCAGGAGCAAGTTTCAGAGTCTTTCATGACATCCATTTTGGTCTTTTCTTTCTTTCCTTTCTTTTTAATAACCTTTTGCTTTCTTCTAGTATGATGTTCTTGATGTCATCACACACAACTCTGTGGTCTTCCATCATTAGTGTCTCATATATCAAATCTGTTTTGAGATGTCTCTAATTCCAGGTGGAATGCACTGAAGGTCATATTCTTCTTCTTATGCACTTGTTTTAATTTTCTTTAGCTTCAGCCTGAACTTGAATATGAGCAAATGATGGTCTGTCTTACATACTACCACAGCCTTGTTTTGACTAAAAATGTTGAGTTTTTCCACTGTTGCTTCCAACAGATGTAGTCATTTAAATTCCTGTATATTGTATCTGCTGAAAAGAGCTCTGGTAACACATTTGTTGTGAATCGAGCTGCGAACCGCAAGGTCAGCAGTTCAAAACTACCAGCTATTTCACAGAAGAAAGATGAGGCTTTCTGCTCCCGTAAAGATTGACAGCCTCAGAAACCCTGTTCAGGGTCACTATGGGTCAGAACTGAATCAATAGCACTTAATAACAACAACAACATCTGGTGAGGTCCATGTGAATAGTCACCTTTTTATTATTTCAAAAAGGTATTTGCAATGAATAAGTCATTGGTCTTGAAAAATTCTATCATGTGATCTCCAGCATCATTTCTATCACCAAGGCAATATTTTCCACCTACCGATCTTTCCTCTTTGTTTCCAACTTTTGCATTCCATCACCAGTATTTATCAATACATCTTGATTGCTTGTGCTATAAACTTCAGACTTAAGAAGTTGGTAGAATTCTTAAATTTCACTATCACTGGCTTTAGTGGTTAATGTGTAAATTTGAATAATAGTGATATTAACTGATCTTTGTAGGTGTATGGATATTATCCTATCACAGACAGCATTGCATTTTAAGACAGATCTTGAAATGTTCTTTTTTACCTTTTCAATTTGACATTCCCAGCTAGTAAACCATATGTCTGATTCAAACTGGACAATATTAGTCAATTTTAGCTCACTAATGCCTAGGATATTGATATTTATGTGTTCC
>NW_006424851.1:0-1312 GCF_000296735.1 Chrysochloris asiatica | reverse complement strand
TAGAAAGGACAAGCAGACTGGAACAGCTACAGTGACAGAAGATACATCTTCATGATGAACCTGACCTATACTCAGAGCGGTTGTTACTCTAAATACCAACAGAGAGGAAAATAGTCTACAAATTAAGTATCAATGCTATCCGCTCTGTGCACAGGGTAGATAGGGACAGGCAACTTAGACATTGGCTACCTAAAATGAGGGGGCAATAAAGGTACGAAGTGACTGGCTTACAAGGTTTCAAAAGTGAGTTTAGTTTAAGAGTATGGGGGGAAAGAAAGAGTCCCCACTGAATAGCTGTCATCTTGTCTAGATGGGTCTGGTGAAAAAAGATGGGGATAAGATTCGTACGATTCAATAGTGAATAATTATTATCATGACAAATTGTGATTGTCACAATTGTAGAGGTAGAAGTTTTGTAACAAAAAAAGGGGAGTGGTTAATCTTACAGGCCAGAAACAGAGGACCCTAGGACCATCAAGAGACCAACGCACAAGCAGAATGCGGGACCTTATCCAGAGAAGCAGCAGCACCAGCGATGGAGGCAGAGATGGGGGCAGGGAGAGGGGTAGTGGCTGAGGACTCTAGATTCGTGGACTAAGAAGAGAGGGACTAAGAGCTGGTGGCCAGGAGCTGACTTGTAGAATGTGCCCTTTGGAGATGTAAATTATTATATATGCCTGAGAGGGTTTTTTTGTTTGTTTGTGTGTTTCTTAAGAAGCTAAAGTGGATAGAGAGAAATACTGTTAACTGATGGTACATGGAGGGGATTATAATCAATGTAATGAAACAAGGTACATGATTTGTTGAATGTAAAACTGATGATATCCCCTGTAAACTTTCACTCAATCCACAATAAAAACCTTAAATTTAAAAAAAAGGCATTAATAATAGTTTTATACAGTATTATTTAACTCAAAAGGAAAATGAAAACCACCTTTACAGAGTATTTTCACAAATTGTTCTAAGGGCAGTAAACTTTATCTCATTGTTTTTCCTTTGCTTTAAAACAAACTACCTCTAAAGCAGTCTAAAATGTATTGTTTCTGGATCAAGTACGGTGGTGGTTATGTGTTTTGGAGTCGGAACCGACTCATAGCGACCCTGTACAGGGTTTCCAAGGCTGTAAATCAAAGTATCTCTGGTAGCGTAGTGGTTACGAATCGGGCTGTGAACCTTAAGGTCAGCGGTTCGAAACTACCAGCTGCTCCGCGGGAGAAAGATCAGGCTTTCTACTCCCGTAAAGATTTACACCCTCGGAAACCCTGTACAGGGTCGCTATGGGTCGAAACCGACTCGACGGCACTTAACAACA
>NW_006424850.1:0-1312 GCF_000296735.1 Chrysochloris asiatica | reverse complement strand
TGAGTGTTGATAGTTGATCCAAGAAGAATGAAGTCCTTGACAACTTCAATCTTTTCTCTGTTGATAAGAATGTTGTTTATTGGTCCAGTAGTGAGGATTTTTGTTTTCTTTACATTGAGATGTAATCCATACCGAAGGCTGTGCTCTTTGATCTTCATCAGTAAATGTTTTAAGTCTTCACTTTCAGCAGGCAAGATTGTTATCATCTGCGTAGCACAGGTTGTTAATGAGTCTTCCTCCAAACCTGATGCCACGTTTTTCTTCATAGAACCCAGCTTCTAAGATGATTTGCTCAGCCTACAGGTTGGATAAGTATGGTGAAAGAATACAACTTTGTCACACACCTTTCTTAATTTTAAGCCATTCAGTGTTCCCATATTCTGTTTGAACAACTGCTTCTTGATCCAGGTACAGATTCCTCATAAGCACAATTAAGTATTCCAGAATACTCATACTTCACAATGTTGTCCATAGCTTGTCATGATCCACACAAAAGCCTTTGCGAGTCAATAAAACACAGGTAAACATCTTTCTGATTTTCTCTGCTTTCAGCCAAGATCCATCGGCCATCAGCAATGATGCCTCTCATTCCACGGCCTCTTCTGAATCCGGCATGAACCTCTGAAAGTTCTCTGTCAATGTAGGATTGCAGCCTTTTCTGTATTACCTTTAGTAAAACTTTACTCACATGGGATATCAAAGAGATTGTCGAGGATTTCCATAATCCATTGGGTCACCTGTCTTTGGAATGGACACCAGTATGGATTTCTTCTGATCAGTCCACCAAATAGTTGTTTTCCAAATTTCTTGGCAGAGATGAGTGAGTGCCTCCTGTACCACCTCATTTTCTTGAAAGATTTAGATTTTTATTCCATCAATTCCTGGTGCCTCGTTCTTTGCAAATTCCTTCAATGCACCTTGGACTTCCTCCTTCATTATCATTGGCTCTGGATTATATGGTACCTACCTCTTGAAATGGTTGAACATTAACCATTTTCTTTTGGTACAGTGACTGTATATTCCTTCCATCTTCTCTTGATGCTTTCTGCATCATTCAGTAATTTGCTCAGAGAATCCTTCAATAACAAAAGTTGAGGCTTGAATTTTTTCTTCAGGTCCCCCAGCTTGAGAAATGCTGAGCGTGTTTTTACCTTTTGGTTTTCTGATTCTAGATCTTTGCACATTTTGTTGTAATATTTGACTTTGTCTTCTCGAGCTGACCTTTGAAATTTTCTGTTCAGCTCTTGGACCTCCTCATTTCTTCCATTTGCTTTAGCATCTCTACACTGGAGAGCAAGTTTCAGTGTCTCTT
>NW_006424849.1:0-1278 GCF_000296735.1 Chrysochloris asiatica | reverse complement strand
GCAGGAAGGGAGCCAAACTGACTCCTGAAGAGGAATAGATACTAAACAAAAATCGATCAAAGGAAATTCAGAAAAAATACTATGAAAGGAAAAAGAATGCAAAAATCAGCAGTCTTTTGGAGGTGCCATTCCAGCAGGGCAAGTTTCTTGTATGTATCCCTTCAAGACCTGGCCAGTGTGGCTGAGCGGACGGCTATGTTCTAGAAGGCAAAAAGTTAAATAGATAAAGTTGTGTTAAAGCTCTATTTACAAAAACCACATAAAAGAGTAGCTGCTGAGGCTGCCGATGTACAACCAGACACCTAGTGGAACTTGGTCCCTTGGTTTGGAGGTTTAGGGCCAGGGTCTAATTGGCCTAATAGCACATTTAGTGTTTCTGGTCTACCTCTTAGTTCACTGCATAGTGCCTGGGGTCTTAAAAGTTTGCAAATGACTATCCAAGACACAATAATTGGTCTCTATTTACCCTGGGCAAAAGAGGAGAGCAAGGAATATGAGGAAGATATGGAATGTGTGATTTATTCCTTTGCCTTGAGACCTGAAGAATTGGAATACACCCAGCTACCATTACTGAACATTTTTATAAAAGATTCCATAGGAGAATCCTGATCAAAAGGGGAAAATGCAAAACAGATTTAAAATTTTCATTGACCCTAGACTTGGTGGTGTCGTGGGTTATGCGCTGGACTGCTAACCTCAAGGTCATCAGTTCTAATCCACCAACTGCTCCATAGGAGAAAAAAATGAGGCTTTCTGCCCCTGTAAAGTTTTGGAAACCCTACACAGGGTCACTATGATTCAGAACCAAGTCAACAGCATACAACAAGAGTTTCTGAAGTGATGGAGGGTAGATGAACCCCTAAAAGTATTGCCCTGCTATAATCTTTAAACCGTAAGTCAAAAATAACCCTTGAAGTCATCTTAAAACTGAACAACAGTTTAGCTTAACTATGAAGAGTGTCTTCCTTGAGCACTGTACTCTTTTCCAAACTATCTACATGGGACCACAGTGAGGACAGCAACTTAAAAAATTAGCTAGCAAACTTAGAGAGCAGTGAGTTTATGTTAATGAGAAAGGAAAGTGAGACTGGTTGGACAACTCGAAGAATATAATTAATGTAATTAAACTGTACACGTAGAAACTGTGGAAATGGCATATGTTTTGCCCATGTTGGAGTTTTTTTCCATCTTTTAATATTAGAAAACAGAAAATAACAAGTACTAGCAAAGATATACAGAAATTAAAACCCACACATACTACTGGTAGCGTAGTGGTTA
>NW_006424848.1:0-1312 GCF_000296735.1 Chrysochloris asiatica | reverse complement strand
TCATGAAATACAGAATTCATAACAGAATTTACAGCATACAAGGGCAGGGCTTTTTGTTTCGTTCAATGGTGAACCCATAAAACCTAGAATCGTGCCTGTACATTGAACTAAGGTGTACCCAAGCTAAGATATTTTCAATTGCCACATATGCATGTGAAAGTTTGACGATGAACAAGGAAAACTGTAGGAGAATTGATGCATTTGAATTATGGTGTTGGTTAAGAATATTGAAAATATCATAAACTGTCAAAAGAACAAATAAATTTGTCTTGGAGGAAGTACAGCCAGAATGCTCCATAGAAGTAAGGATGGACAGACTTTGTCTCCCGTACTTTGGACATGTTATCAGAAAGGACCTACTCCTAGAGAAGGACATCATGCTTGGTAAAGTGGAGGGTCAGCAAGAAAGAGGAAGGCCCTCAGTGAGATGAACTGACACGGCGGCATTAACAGTGGACTCCAATATCACCATAAAGGTGAGGCTGGTAAAGGACGAGACAGTGACTCGTTCTGTTGCACATAAGATCACTATGAGTTGAACCCAACTCAAAGACACACAACAACAGGACTTGATCTCTCTGAGGCCCAGTTTTCTCATTAAATAAATGGTCTCAATAATGCTAATTTCATCAGGGCCTGTAGGGAGATTAAGTGAATCAGTACTTGTAAACCACTTAGAGCTGTGCGAGGTACATGCTTAAGTACGATGCAAGTGTCTATTAAATTATTACTCAGGCAGCTAGGTTGCTGCTGGCTGTAGACAACCTCTAACGGATTTTTCAGGTTTGACACGGTATGATTCTCTAACCCACTGCTCTCTAGAAGAACAAGGGAGAACGGTCTTCATTAAAGTCTTGTCAGAGAGTACAGAGCACTCCCAAACCTGCTCCTGACTCACTATTGAATCAGCCTCAACATGAATTAGGCCCTTTCAACTTTGACTTTGAACAACATGTCAGATCAGGCAGGGTTACTTGACACTGACATGGAATTATTGAATCGCCAAGTTGAAAAGAATCTTAAAGATCACTGGTCAGCATTCTTTTTCAGGCACACATGGAACTTTTACAAAAAATAACCACATCCTAGGTTACAAAGCAAATCTCAAAAGCACCCAAAAAATCAATATCATACATGCCACATTCTCTCAACAAAATGCAAGTAAATTAGAAATAACCAAGATTACTAACCTCCCTATCCCCACATCAGTGGAAATATAAAACATACTTCTAAATAACTCATGAAATACAGAATTCATAACAGAATTTACAGCATACAAGGGCAGGGCTTTTTGTTTCGTTCAATGGTGAAC
>NW_006424847.1:0-1312 GCF_000296735.1 Chrysochloris asiatica | reverse complement strand
GGATTGCATTATATGTGTAGATTGCTTTAGGCAGTATTGTCATTTTCACAATGTTAAGTTTTCCTATGCAGGGGTATGATATAGTCTTCCATTTTTGTCAGCCTTTTTTAGTTTCTTGTAGTAGTGTTTTGTAGTTTTCCTTGTATACATCCTTTGTTTCTCTGGTTACATTTATTCCTAGATATTTCATCCTTTGGGTGACTATTGTAAATGATATTGCTTTCCTAATGTCCTTTTCAGTGCTGTCAGTATTGGTATATAGGACCTTAACTATTTTTTGTATGTTGATCTTATATCCTGCCACTTTGCTGAATCTTCCAATGAGATCTAGTAGTGTTTTTACTGTCTTTTTGTTAATTTTTTGTGGTGCTGTTCATTCTTTTGTTCTGCATGCCTTCTTGTGCTGAGTTCAAGGTTTTTTTGTGCTATTTCTTGTCAGTTTCTTCTTAGCTTTAATGTTTCCTTGTTCTACTTGGATCTTCATTTTTATTGTGAGTTCTGAAGTATTAATTTTCTTTGAGGTTAGTAACCTCAAAGCATCAATGGGCTCAATCATGGTAACAATTGTGAGGTTGTGAGGTTGGCCCAGGATCGGACAGTGTTTCATTCTATTGTGCATAGGGTCACTATGAGTGGGTACTGACTCGATGACACCCTAACAACAACAACAACAAAACAATAGGAGCTTCAAAGTGCAGAGACCCCAGGTTCAAAGGACATACTCTAGTCCTAGTAATTTCTTGGTGGTGGCAGATTTCTCAGCTGTCTCTTCTCTCCTTTTATGTTTTGTTGCAGGGCACAGCCCTGGGAAACTCCCTTACATCAGATTTGGGTTATAATAGAAAAAAGTGTGTTGCAGCCCACACCTGATCCTCTTATTGACTTATCTTTATCATAACACATCATGAAGAATCATCACATGAATGCCACATTATATCATTATGTAACTACCAATCACTGAGAATCAGGCCCCAGCCAAGCTCACACATTTTTTGGGAGGCACACAATTCAATCTATCAAAGAGGTTTGGTTTCTCCACATTTCTCAGGTATAAATTGGTAGAAAGGCTTATAGTAATTAGATAGCCCAGAATGGGAAGTAGTCAAACAACTAATTATAATTCATAAAAGCCCATTCATGTTGAAGTCTACTTACTAAGGACATAGTGAAATCATATAGAAGCTTGGCGGTTTCACCAAGTTGAGAACACATTGTTTGTAATTAGTGAGACTCAGGAACCCTGTTTGAAAAGCTGTGGTGGTGGTAGTGTGTCATCGAGTCAGTTCCCATCATAGCGATAGGGTTTCCAAGG